>NW_004086450.1:126927-272654 GCF_000220395.1 Ichthyophthirius multifiliis
AAAAAAAAAAAAAAAACTATAGAAAAAAAAAAATAATGTTAAATTAAAAAAAATAAATTCTAGAATTAAATTCAAATTTTAAATATATATATATATATATATATATATATATATATATATAAAAAAAAACGAAAAAAGAAAAAAAATAAAATAAATTATGAACAAAGATAAAGAAAACACATTAGATAAAGAAAACACATTATAAAATTATAAAATAAATAATAAATTAAAAACAAAAGATAAAAGATAATAATTATATTCGACTTCAATAAATAAATCATAAATAACATCGTAAATTTAATTAAATAAGCAAAAAAATGATCAAAATAATGGATGTTAATTAAGTATTTTATCAAAAAATACAAAATTATGTAATAAAGTAAAAAAAGTAATTAATATTTAACAAATAAACTATAAGTAATAACTTCAATATTATATGTAATAAACAAATAACTTATAATTAAATAATGCAATATAAGAAATGTTAAATTAAAATGCTAAATTAGAAAATTAAGTTTAAAGCTTATTAAAAGCATAGTTTAAATAATAAAAAATAATAGAATTTTTATCTATTTCAAATTTATAAAAAGAAAAAGTTTATTAATCTGTAATTGTTTAAAATGTAAATTATTAAATGAAATGTTAAGACTTTTAAAAATAAAACCAATAATTAAAAGATTATAAAACTAAAAATGAGAATTATAATTCAAATGGATCTAATTAAACATAAACAAATTCTTAATTTCCATAAATTATTAAAAGTAAGAAAATCAAATGTGATGAAAGCGATAAATCGTTTCGAACGAATAAAAATAATTAGAATTCTTTTTGTAATTTAAGTTAAGTTAGTACTCCTAATAATGCCAAAACCTCAAAAGATAAACGAAAAAAGTCCTTTTTTTAGAATAAAAGTTAATTTTATAGTAATAATGTGTAAATAAAGAATAATAATAGGTAGTAATATTTATAGCATACAGTTGAAAATGAATATATAAGCTAAATTTTAGATTTAGAAAAAAACAATGAAGAAATAATAAATTTTTTTAAAGTTAAAATTATTTTCAGTTTTTTAAAAATATTTTAAACAACGAGAAGTGTTTTTAAGATTTTATAGAAAATATTTAACTTTAGAAATAACAATTATTCGAAAACGGAAATTTATTTAAAAATTAATTATAAATTTAGCTTAATTTATTATTGAAAATTAAATAAATTATACTTTCGATTTTTAAAATTAATAATAAAACTGACTTCAATAATCCTTTTTATCCTTTGTCTACTGAATGCTCTAAAATACTTAATTGTGATAGAACTAATATTTATTTAATTGATTTTAAAACTTAAGAATTATGGACTTAAAATCAGATAACATCTGAAATTATTAGATTACCAATTAATTTTAGTATATATTTACATTTTTTAAAGTAAGTAATTATATATTTAAATTAATATTAGGTGTACCAGGATGTGTAATCAAAAATAATGAAATTTTAAATATCTTAGATGCTAAAATCGACTAAAGATTTGATAAAACTCTTGACTAATAAAATAATTATAATACAAAAACAATACTATGTATTCCAATAATAAGTACAGAAGAAAACAGAATAATAGGTAAAAATAATAATAAAATTTTACATAAAATATATATTTATATATATATAAATAGGAGTTATAGAAGCAATAAATAAAAAAGAGTAGTTTTTTTTACAAAAGATGATGAATGTTTTTTGAAAGTATTTTCATATATATTTTCAAATGTATTAAAAATGTGTACCTTTAATGAAAACTCAAATGAAAATAAAAATTTTCTTAGATTTTTATTTAAATTTTCATTAGATATGTTAGATTGTTCAGATATTAATACTTTATTTTAGTCTTCTTATTTTTTTTAAATAACCAACTTCATGTTCCTTTATCGAAAATATTCCTTAAAAATAATAATAATAAACTCTATTCGATACAAAATAAAAACTTCTAATTTTATGAGTCTAATATAGGTATTGTAGGCTAAGTATTTTAATCTAAATAATTTAGGTTGGATAATAATTTTTCTTAAAATACTGATTTTAATCCAATTATTGATCTGAATACTTAATTGCCTGTTTTAACTATTCCTATTTTAGATGAAGGAAAAAATTCGAATTGTGTTGGAGTTATATAAGCAGTTAATAGTAGAGGAATAAATAGCTTTTTAAACGATAATAATATTAAATCAGTATTTTAATATGATATATATTATAATTTAATAGATTTTCTTAAAGTTTTTTCTAAAATATATTTAAGATTGTAGGATAAAATTTGAAAAAAATAAATAAAAAAAATATTAAATTTTTATACATATAAACATATATGCTTATATTTTTGTTTTTTAATTATATAATTTTCTATTTATTAAGATAATATTTATTTTTAAATTAAAAAAATGAAATTAAAAAGAAATAATTCAATTCAAAACTCAATAACAGGATTTTAAAAAGATAAGTAATGTTTTTTGTTAAATTTAAGAGTGATAAAAAATATAAAATTATTAAAAAAACAAAAAAAAGATTCGAAGAGAATATTGAAGTTGTAGCTTTAAAAATACCAATGGAAAGATGCAATGAATTTTTAGTTAAATTATCAAAGTAAAATTGATTTATTTTAAATATAAAATTTAATAATAAGATATTTAATAAATGAATCAGGATCATAATAAATAATTAAAGAATAAGAAAAGACAAATTTTAAAACACGTTTAATTTTATTAAATAGGAATATAAATGAAAGTATTTATTATATAAAAATGTTATAATTATTATAAATATTAAAAAGATTTAGATTAAATTCCAAAAGAATTAAAAGAATGGATATTTTAATAAAAAGAAATATAAATAATAAAACATAGTTTTAAAAAAGATTATAGTACATACGATTAAGAAGAATGTATATTAAAAATAATAGAGGAAATATCTAATTATAATGAAATTAAAGAAGAAAGTTTAAAATAATTCAAAATTATAGAACTTTAAAATTAATAATTATAAGAAAACAAGAAAATGATTGCAGAAATATTATATGATAAATCTTAATAAAATATAAAAACAATTATAGAAAGGAAAATAATTTAAAATAAATATTTTTTAGAATAATAATTATATTATTTATTTGGTGAGAAAGAAATGAATTTGTAAATAAACGAAGGATTTTGCAAATTCAATATAAATCTAAATTATTATTCTGTAAATAATTTCCTTTAATAAGAAAGAAATAAAATAATAATAGAAACAAATTATAATAACTAAATACTAGATTTATTCGGAGATTTAATTTTAGATATAAGATTACTAAAAGAAAAAAACTAAATATTGTAGTTAATATTGATTCTAATATAAAGCTAAAAGAATAATTTGATATTAATTTATAATAAAATAATAATGAAGATATTTAAATAAAAAAAGTAAATATAAAAATATAATATATATCTATAATAATATAAAAATAATATATATGTATATATTTACATAAATAATATTTAGATAAATATATAGATAATTATTTTTTTATTTATTTTAATATAAATTTTAGATATATATATATTTATATTCTTATATAAATTTTATTTATATTTTCTTTTTATTTTTTTTAAAATATCAAATTAAAGGGAAATCTTTGAATAATACATTTCTTAATTAAAAATCTGGGAATATATAAATTTTCAATTAGAATATTTTTTAATTTTTAAATTCAGCTTTTTCGTAAAAGTATTTTAATTAATTATTTACTCATATTATTATTTCTAAGTATATTCTTGATTTGTCATTTATAGGTATATTATTTTATATTTTATTTAAAACTTATAAATTTATGTAAAATAAAACTTTAAGGTATTTTTATTGGATTATTTACAAATAATGAATAAATTCTTTAAGATTATAAGAGTCAAAATTTTAAGTTAATTATATAATTTTATTATTTGGTAGATGAAAGTGTTTAAAATAATATTTCTATAATAGAAGAACTTAATAATGCTGCAAAATAAATTTTAAATGATGATAAAGTTGAAATATTTGAATTAAGTGATATAAATTGTGGACAAATTCTGAATTAAAAGATAAATAAATAGAAATTATTAAGCGTTAATATTACAATATAATCAAAAGTTCTAAATTACTAAAAAAAAGTTTTAGATATTATTGAAAAACGTTATGTTTGCAACAAATAGGATCTTTTAGTAAATATAATAAAAAACATATATTCGAATTATTTTATTTAATATTTTTAAAGTAATTTGAACTAAGTGAAAATAAAAAAGTTAAAACATGCAATTGATTTAATATATTTATTTAAAAAAAAAATGTAATTAATAAAAATAAATTTTGTACAAATAAATTAGAAAAAAGAAATATATATAATAATAAATAAAATAAAATTAAAAATATAATTATATATATAATTTTAACATAATCATTTTTATTATTAAAATATAAATAAAATTAGCTTTAATTTATCAAAAAATGGTGCATCCTATACAATTTTTAAATAATCCCATTTTATTCTAAATAGCTTATTTTTCAAATGTTTCGTATTATATTTCATTTTTTTATCTTTAGAGTATTTGTTTTGTTGAATAAATACATGAATTTATTTATTATTATAAAAAAAAGTAAACTATTATTATTTATTTCTTATTATAAATATTGATCATAAGGATAATATAAATTACTTTCTACTCCATATTCTTTAAGAAGTTATTTAGAATTAAAAACTTCGTTTAGTTGTTCTTTATTAACAAAGTTAATTTCGCTTCTAAAATTATAGAATAAAAAGGTTTTAAAACATCATAATCAAACCTAAATAGATTCGAATATATTTAATATAAAGCGTTTGAGGATAATTATTAGAAAAGAAAGCTTTTCGTTTAATTTTACATTAATTAAAATAAACCATTTTTAATTAATTTCTATATATTATATTTTTTTAAATCTAATATAATAACTATTCTATTAATATTTATTTTTAAGTTAAAAATATTAATATATTCACAAATAAAAAAGAATTTATATATTTTTTATAGTAATTTGTAAGACTATTAAATAAATAAAAATATTAAAATTATTACATGTGTATTTATTATTAAATTTTTAAACTTAAATTGTATAAATTCATAATAATAAAAAAAAATAAAAAATGAATTATCAAAATTATAGATTTTCATTATAAAATCTATATAACATATAAATTAAGTCAAATTCATTTCAAAAGAAATAAAAAATATAAGTTAAAAAGATTACGCTTTATTTTAGTAAATTAATATCGATTAACAAAATAAAATAATTAATAAATAAATTAGCGAAACATTTTAATCTCTTTAATTTAAAAATAAATCAATGAAGATTAACAGTTTTTTAAAAAATATAATGACTAGATGATAAGACCTACATATATTTAAAGTAAAAATATTATTCATAAGGAGTGAAAAATAAGATCGGCTAAAATTAACATTAAAATTAATAAATACATACTAAAAATATATTTTTCCTTACTTTTCAAATATTATTAATGATTTAATTATCAATTCTTTATTTAATCAATTTCTAAATATTTAATTTTAATAAACTCAAGTAGCTATTATAAAAAACTAAGCTAGATTTAGTTATAATATATAGATTTTTTGTTAAAAAAAGAAATTTTATATTTTTTAATAAAATTAAAAAAAATTGATTGTTATATTTTCTATTATTTTTATTTTAAACTATTTGATTTGAAAAAAAAAAAAATTACTTAAATTTTATTAATATTATTACTAATACTTTTTTAAGTAAAATTATATAATTAAGCTTAATTTTTTTTCTAACTTTTTATTAATTTTATTAATAAAGGCAAAATATTAAAAAAATATATTTTTAATTAAAAAAAAAAATGCAGTTTAATTGTTTATTTTTTCCAGCACCTGATGTAGAATATAATTCTTTACATATAAATGCAAATAAAAAAATTAAATGAATAAATATTTATAAATTTTAAATAATTAAATAAATTAAATAGGGATAATTAATATGGATTCCATCTATTGATCATAAAAAATTGTTAGAAAGTTATAAAAACAACAAATTATAATTTAATAAAAAGATAGATTTAAAAATTGGAAATACATTCAAAATAGAGAAACCAAATTCTTGTAAATATTAATTAAATGAATCATGTGATATGGAAGAATAAGTATAATATTAATAAAAAAATATATTCAAAATTAATACATATAATAAAGTATATGAAAGAAAAATAATAAGAATTATCATTAAGTAATACATTATCTAATTATTCTACAAAAGACTTCGTAAACTCATTTTTTAAATAAAGAGATACACATTCGATCTAAGAAAATTCTTTAATTGAAGAAAATAATTCATAGATAAATACATAATTTAATTTATAAGATGAAAATACGTTATCAATAAATACATAATCTTTTAGAGTTAATAAAAAAATATTTAATAGTTATTAGAATGTATTATAATTTTAATAAAAAGAACCGTTTTCATAAAATTAATAATAATAAATCCAATAAATTAATATTAAATAATTCATGTTAGATAATAAATATATACCAGCAAATTTATTATAAAGTTATAATCAAAATACTTAATATATATTACTTTATTTTCATTCAAACGGAGAAGATTCTATTTTATGTTATAATTTTACTAATCATATTAGATCTTAACTTGATGTATTTTTTTAGTATTATTTTATTTTATTGTTAACAAAAAAAAGATACATATTATTGCAGTTGAATATCCTGGTTATGGATTTTATAAAGGAGCACCTAATTCAGAATAAATTAATGAAGACTCATTATAAATATTTGATTTTTTAATTAATTGTATGAAAATTAATGAATAAAAAATTATTGTTTTAGGAAGAAGTATTGGAACTGGTCCTGCTACTTATTTAGCAAGTCAGAGAAAAGTAGGTTGTCTAGGTTTGATTTCTGCTTTTACTTCAGTAAGAGATATTGTATAAGATAAAGTAGGAACTTGTATGAAATATTTAGTAAAAAATATGTTTGAAAATATAAAAATTATAGAAAAAGTAACTTGCCCTATTTTCCTAGTACATGGAAAATAAGATTCTTTAATTTCTTATAATCATTCAGTTTAATTATTTAGTAGATTTTTATTATTTTTGTATAATTATTTTAAAATAAAAAAATAAAAAGAAAAATGTAAAAAAAAATGCGAATTAATTCTTCCAGAAAATATGACTCATAATAATTTAGATTTTAAAGAAGATTTTACGAAACCTTTTTTGAATTTTTTATATAAAAACAATATCTAAATACGAGATAAAAGCTAAAATAATAAAATTGTATTTCCTCCATATATATTTACTAATTATATATAAAATAAATAATGAAAAAAAAAAATAGTATTAAATGTAAATATTTATAAAATAAAAAATTAATCATTCAAAATACTATTTATATAATTAATCAGCAATAGAAATAATTTCGACTACATCCAAATCTTGTATTCTTTATAAACTTTCCATAATATCAGAAAAATCTTATTAAAGGATAACTTCTTTTCTCAAAATAAGAATTGCTAAACAAAGACAATATAAGAAATCTTAAAAGTTACAATGACTTAATAAACTATCCCAAATCCTTACTACATCAAATATTTCAAATTCTTAAGCAAAAATAAGCATTATCCATCTCAAACTATAAAACTAGGGATGTAACTTAATATTTTCTAAAGCTTACCAAATTTAATTATCTATTCTTTACAAAATTAAATTCAATTGTTTTATTTTAGCGAGTATTCCAGTATCGGCTTTATCAAGATATTTAATAAAACAATCTTTACATTCAGCCATTAAAATAGTGAAAGTAAAAAAGCAATCTATTTCTACACTTTATGAAAATATTTAATCATCTTTTTTAAAAGTGTAATATATTACACTTAGTATTTCGTTCATTCCTTATACATATTTAATTCCGTGATTTAATTTCGCATAAATAAATAAAATTCTGGTTAATATATCATATTCGGTTTCTTCACTTATTTATTTTAGTCTATAAGGATTTCTAAAATTTCCTTTGGTCTCTTAACCGACAAAAAAATGCATTTCTGATCGTGTTCGAATCGAGTCTTTTTCTATTTCAAGCCATAGGTCTCTGTCTTTGAAAAATTATTCCCATTCAGGGTATTTTATTTCCATTTGTTCCGTTTTTTATAAATAAAAGTCACTTTCTTCTTGCTCTTTTTAGTCCCATATTTCTTTTACAGGAGTTTCAACATTTGTTATATATTATTCAACGAATTAATTATAATAATTTTTATTTTCTTCGATTGCTTTTTCCCATTGCTATTTTTTTAAAGGTAAATAACCCAAAAGTAATTTCCAACATATCGAACGCAATAATTTACAATCTTCAGGAATTCCCAAAAAACATTAGCTTTGTAACTGTTTTATGTTTATATTATTTTAGCTTAATATTTCTTAGTATATTTATATTTTTTAACGCGCTTTATTTGATATTTTAATTAAATCAAAATTGTTTAATGCATGTAAAGGATATAAATCTAATTCTTTTAACTCTTTAGGTGATTAGATATCTTCGTTTTCTTATTTTTAATTCTTTTAAGAATCTTCTGATTATTATATTACATCTATAACTTATTATTTTATTTGTGTGCCAATAGATTAGCCTAAATTTTTTAAACCATTCATTGCAAATTTTAATTGATTCATAATTTTATAGACGTATATTTATTTATTTATTATACTTACTAACTTTTTTTTTAATTAATATAATTAAAATTTATTTCGAATTTCTTTTATATATTTTTAGATTTGTATAATATTTAAAGATAATATATATTTAGTTTAAATTTTAATATAATAATATATGAATATATATTTAATTTAATTTATTAATAATATATTTTTTTACAAAAAAAAAAAATCACTATATATATATTTCAAATCTATAATTATTAATTTTAATTTAATATTTCTTATGCTATTTTCTGTTTCATATATATAAAAAAAAATTAAAATAAAATAAAATTAATAAATTTAACTGTAAATAAACTGGAATCATTATGTTAAATGAAAAATAAATTGGCTTAAATTACAGGAACTAAAGCTTCTTTTAACTGTTTTAAATCTTCTTAAGTTAAATTATTCATATCTTTTCCACCTAAAAAGAATAATGTATAAAAATAAAAAAAATAGTTAATTACTTGTAATACTTAATAAACTTTAACTAAAATTTCTTTAATGCATTTATTTTTATCTTAAAAAAATTAAATAAAATAAAGATAATATTTTAATATATACTATTCAATAGAAGGTTAATTTAATAAATGATGAGTTAACAATTCTTTAGATTATTAATTTTTCAAAAATGAAAAATCAGTATTTTTTTACATTTAATTAAATTATTATTATTTATGATTTTCATTATACTAATTTTTAGAATTTTTATTTTAAGAATTCCAGCAATTAATTTTAGAAGAAATTTTGTTCCAATTTAATTTTTAAGAATTAGTATTTACTGAAGATTTCTTTAAATACTATTATTTTGATATTCCTTCTTATTTTTAAGAGTTAGTTTTTTATTTTTCTAATTAATTTAAAATTTAAAAATTTTAATTCTCTTGTTTTTTTTATTTAGATTATTATTATTATTATTATTATTATTATTATTATTATTATTATTATTATTGTTATTGTTTATCTATATTTTTTTACAAATCATTTTTTTCATCATCTCTTTTTTTAATTTTTTTAATTATATATATTATTTTTTTATTTATACTTTTCTTTAATGGCTTTTAGTGGATCATATTTTGTCCTTTTTTTAAATTATCTAATTATTGTTTTTTATTTATTTTAATATCTATTGTATTATTTTCATTTTCAATATTTTTATTATTTTGTGTTTAATTCTTTTGTATTTTTTAAGGTTTTACCCTTTCTCCTGTCTTTTTATTTTCAAATTATTATCCGTCTTGATTAATCTATGTATTATTTTTATTTAAGGAACTTCCTACAGGTATATCATCCCAAGTATATTTATAATCTTAAATATTATATTCACTTTATTTTTTTTACTCATTTTCTTATTTTTATATATTTTCTTATTTTAATTCATCTTCTTTTTTTTCTTAATTTTCAATTTTTTATTCTGGTTATTTTGATTAATAAAATTCTTTTTTTATTTCATTTTCTATTTTTATATAAGTATTTTAATCTTTTTGGTTTGTTTTAATTTCCTAATTTTGTTCATTTTCCTTAGTTTTTTATATTTCTGAACTTCCTTAACTTAAAAGTGTTTATTTTAATTATTGTTATATCTAATTTTACATATTATATTCTTATAATATATTTTATTAATTCTAAAATTATTATAAAAGTTATTATTAAATTAAATATTACTGTTATATTTTATTTTATTATAATAAAAAATTATTTCTAATATCAAACTAGTAATTGTTTTAAAGCGAATTTTTTAAATCTTATTATTAAAATAAGTTTGGCAAATTACCATTTTTGGTTGGAGAAAAATAAAAAGATTAAAGTTGTTAATTTTAACTAAAACATTAAGAATTTTAAGAACAATATTGTTTTTCTTTAGAACCAATTTATTAATAGACTCTTAAATCTCCAACTATATTTTAATTTTGTTCTTCTTGAAAATACTTATCTTCATAAATCCATAATCCAGTAATTTACAATTTATGAAAAGTTATACAAAGTTCATTTTATAAAGGTGCTATTTATTTTTATATATCAATATATTAGTTATTTTTCAAAAGCAAATAATTAAGAGATTTTTTTTTTTAAATATAAATATTATTATTTAAAGCATTTTTTACAATTTATCTTCTTTATTCAATAAGAGGTTACATATTTTTTTTTATAAATTAAATTTTTTTTAAATTATTTATTTTTCGAACTCTCCAGCCTAAAACAACAGCCCATAAATATTGATTAAATGTGCTAATTTTTTCCAATATTTTTTTTTTTTTTTTTCTTATTATATAACCGCGATAGTTTCGTTAAATAATTGTTGTACATAAATTTATAAATTTATTGTATTTTTTTATTTCTTCTTATTCAACTATTCTGTTACTTTAGTTATGAATTTCTTCTTTATTTTACTAATTATTAGTTATTAAATTTTTTGAATTTTAATCTGAGAATTATGTGCTTTTATAGAAGTTTTAATTATTCATATTTTTGTTTTTTTTTATTAATTTTTTTTTTTTTCAGTCGTAATAAAATTAAATATTAATATTAATAAAATCATATTTAAATTTTTTTAAATTATAATATTAATTTTTAAAAAATATAGATTAAAACAAATGAAATTAATTAAATAAAACATTTTTTTAAATAGATTAATTTAAATATAAAAAAATATATAGTTTAATATTTATTAGTATTAAGATTATAAAAAAATAATTAAAGATATAACAATATATTTTTTATTTATATAAATATATTTATAAAAAAATAATAGGAAAGGCTAATAGATTATATTTTTTTAGTATATAAATTATTTAGTTTGTATATTTAATATTATAATTATAATTAATTCATATTATAGATTTTTATTAACTTTTACTTAGTAAAAATGTTGAAATATATTTACAATTTATATAAAAAAAAATTATGACAAGTGAAAAATAAACATTTTTTTAAAAAATATAAGCCTAATACATAAGTAATTTTTTATTATAAATTTAGTAATAAGAAGAAATTCCATCTTTGAATATGAAAATTGAATGTAAATTTTAAAAGGATTTAAAAATTTAACAAAAAAAAAAAGATATAATTTAAAAATCTTTATAAAATAAATATTAAATAAATAAAACTAATTTTATAATTAATAATTAAATACTAATTAATTAATTAAAATAAATATGAGTAAAAATTAAAATATATTATTTGTTTTTAATTAATATTCTATTATATTTTTATTAAAATATAATAATTAACAAAATATTTTTATTATAAATAAAATGATTATATATAAATATTTAGTCTATTTTTTAATTAATCAAATTTTTTAGATTTTTTTTCCAAATATTTTTAATATTCTTATAAAAATTTTAATAATATCTAAATAAATTAGCATAGATCCTAAAATATATTCATCAATGTCTATTTACCTTCTATATCCTCCAATAATAAGCTACACATCATAAATTAAATATAAACTATAAGCTACAACTATCAAGAATTAAGTTATAAAATATAGTAATCCATTTCTAAAAATGAACATATTTATAATTCCCAAAATAATTAAGCTAAAGCTTGTAATAAAGATTCCTCCTCCAATCATGGTTAAATCCTTACAGAAAAATATGGAATAAATGCAAAGTCCAATAGTGGCAAAAGCAGTCATGTAAAGAGTTTCATTAACTGACTATAAATCATAAAAGACACATGTAGCTGATAACATGTAGCTCATAAAGAAAGTGAATAAACCTAAAAACAAATAATTGATGGGTACCATTTGTGATAAGCTTCTAATAGATATGAATAATATAAGAATAACTATTATAAATAGAAAAGATAAGAAATACATAAAACTATCCTAGATTAATAAATCTCTAAAACGGGTATTTAGATTGGACAATATTATAAAGGCAGATGTGAATAATAATTAAAACAATAATATAGAAAATACTTTTCTTACAAATCCTAACCTAAGGCTTTTCAAGAGACTTGGAGATCCTTAATCATTAATTTATCTTTTTTTTTATAAAGAATCTATATTAAATTAATTAGGTTTATAATATTTCATTTTTGAATTTCTTTTATAATTCTTTATTTTATTTATAATATTTTTTTAATATAATATTGTTTTTTTATAATTAAATATATATAAGATAAAGAAATTAATATTTTTTTTAAAAAAATATAATTATTTAATTTTATATAAACACCTTAACAATTTTATAAAAAATAATAAAATTAAATATTTTATTTATTTGAACTTTTTTTGTTATTTTATAAATGAATTTCATAAAAATTCTAACTCCTTTTATATTTTCTTATAAAAGAAAATAAATAAATTAATTAATATCTATTCTTTCTTCTTTTAAATCTAATTTCTAATATTTAATATATAAACAAGCATAAAAGAAAATTCTAATATCCATTAATTTTTAAGCATATCAAACTTATAATTTTTATTATTTTTTAATTACATATATAAAAATTTCTAATTATTTTTTAAATTAAATTAAAACAATAAAAATTAAATTTGCATAAAGCTTTTAATTATTAAAATTTCATATTAATATAAAGATGAATTTTGAAATTGAAAATTTATAACATAAAAAAAATTATTTCAATAAAATAATTAATATTGATTATGCTAATAAACCTTTTAAAATTATATTTTTTTAATATTTTTTAATATGATTAATTTAATTATTATACATTTTTTTATTATAATAATTTTATTTAAAATTATTTATACAAATGAATAAATTATTATATTTTATATATCTTTAATTTTTATACATTTTTATATTTCTTTTTAATTGATAACATGCAAAAATTATATCTTATATTTTTAAAAATGAAATTTTCAATTTTTTTTACTTTCTATTTGTTTATTTATGATTTATTTATTGCATTTTATACATCTGACAACTTTTTCTTAAGGCCAACAATCCTATTATTTGTTTTATTTTTAATTAATATAATTCAGATTGAATAATATTTATAGTTTACCTAATGAGATTTATGATAACACATAGTAAAAGATTTTGATTTCTAATCATATTCAATTAATTTTTAACAAAAAACACATTTAATAGAATTTTTTTAATAATAGTTTTTTATGGTTTTTTAAATTGATTTTTTTATGGTTGCTCGTTAGTGGGAATTCTTTTTTTTAATTTATTTATAATCATAACTCCATTTTATGTTTAATTTTATTATTTTGCTGTTTCATTAAATTTTTATATATTCATATTTCCATTTTCTCTAACTGTAAAATCATCATTATCTGAATTTTTTCTTTTTAAACTTAATGAAGAACTAATACTTTATTCATTATTTTTATCTACATTGTCTTTAGTTTCATTAGGAGGTTATTTTACATGATAAGGTGTAGGTTATCTTTATTAGATTTTCAAATTTTATTTATGAGATTTTTATGGTGATGGAGTTTCTTCAAAATGAATAGATTTTTATCTTCTTTTAAGTGATGAATTTTATTCTTCTTATATTTTTTCAGCTTTAAAAGGAGATCTTTAAATTTAAAAATAAATAAGTAAAAAAAATAATAATAAATATAACTTTTTATCAAATTTCTTTTTTTTAGAAAATTCTTCATCTCCTTCTTCTTCATTTATAGTTTAAGGTACTTTAGAATGACTACTAATTACGGATTAAGGAATAGTTTCTGATTTATCAATCATCATATTGATTGGTTTATGAAAATGACTTCTGTTTGGACTCAAACTATTATATCTTATTTTTGTTCCACTTGAACGTTTAAAAAAACTATTACTACTTAAATGATCTGAAAAACTTTTTGATTCAAAAATTTCTTCATTTGCTTAGTAAATTGATTCTATTGAACTTCTTTTTATTTATAATTAACTTCTTCGTTTATCAGATTATTAAGGAATTTATTCTTATTTATTATTTTTTTCTTAAGATTATAATTTTTATTAGCTACTTTATGTTTAAGAATTTATAAATATATATGTACCATTATCTGTTTTTTCTCCTTCCTAGTTTTCATATATTTTAAAATTTCGTGATTTTTTTTTTATTACATTTTTGTTTGTTTCTGAGTTTTTTTTTTTAGATTAGCTTTAAGATATCATTTTTAAATTTATTTTAATTTTTAAATTCAAAATAATTTTTTTTTTAAAAAAAAAGGTGGAAAATAATAATTTAAATACATAAAGAATTTTTATTACTAAAAATTACTTAAAATAATATTTTTTCTTATTTTATTTATTTTTAATTTAAAAAAATTTATATATAAGTTTAATAAAACAATAATTTAATGTTAATAATAAAAAGTAAAAAATATTTATATATATTCATTATTTTTTGATTTTATCATTATTTTTCTATCTTAATTTTTCTAAAAACTCTTTTGCTTTAATTTAATCATATTAACTTAAAATATTATTAATATCTTAATTTATTTATAATATGTAATCTATATATTTTTAAATTTAAATTTAATTTTATTTAAAAGTATCATCAAATTAATTTTAGTATTTTTTTTTTGTTCCTGTAGCTATTCTTTTTATAATTAATCTAGCATATTTATTTTACTAATTAAATCTTATTTAATTTAATTAATTTCCTAAATCTATTATTATTATAACATTTGTTTTGTTTATTAAAGTATTAGTTTTTATTTTTTGTATTCATCTGTTATTTTTTTTCATAAAATTCTTTTTAGTTTTAAAATTATTCCTAAAAAATTTTTATTTGTTTTTAAAGTTATTCAATTTCATTTTTTTAAAACTATTAAGAATAATCATTTTTTTATTCTTGATTTTTGAATTTTTCTATAATTTAATCTTTTTCTTATTATAGAATTTCATTCTTAAAAATTTCTTTTTAAATATTTTATTCTAATAATTATTTATTTTCGAATAGTTTTTAATTTTCATTTTCTAAAATGCTGATTTTTTCAATTAATTCTTTATTTATTTATTGCAAATATTAATTTTCATTTAAATATTTTTAATAGTTTTATGGATTATTATTTTAAATAATATTTTTTAACTCTTCAATTTAAGAATTAAAGATTTTTTCATTTTTTAAATTATTCTCTTCTTTCAATTAATATTCTTTTTCTTTTTAAGAAATATATATTTACATATCTATAATTTCATTTTGATATTTTTATTTTAATAAATTCAATTCTTTATTATAATTTTCATTGAAAGATAAAATTTGTTTTTCGAATTAATCTTACAACTCATTAATTTATTTTTATTCTTATTATTATAATTAATTAATCTAATCTTTTAAAACTTAAATATTTATATCTTTCTCTTAATTAATTTACATTTATTTTTTTAGTTTTACTCTAAGACTTTTATAGTTTCGGTTATTTTATTCAATTTCATACTCAAGTATTTTCTTCTTTTCAACAAAAATTTCTTTTAAACTATGTATTTATTAATTAATACATTCTAAATCTTTATTTGCTTCACATTAATTTCTTAAATTTTTTATCTGTTCGTTTTAGTTTATTAGTTCTCTCTAATATTTTAATATTTCTTCCTCTAAAAATGCTATTTTATTTTTAAAAGATGTATATGTCAATTAATTTTATTATTTTTAACTTTATTTAGCTTAAGGACTATTATTTTCACTAAAGCTTGATTTTATTTCTTTGTTTTATTCTTTATTTTTTAACACACAAATAAAATATTTTTATGTAAATTAAAATTACTTTGATTGATAACATCTTTATATTATTCTAAGAAATTAATAGGTTTTATTTCTAAAAAGTTATATTACGAGATACTTTAAATAAAATACATATTTTTTTAAAAAAAAAATTGAATATGTTACTTTTTGCAATAATCAGTTGCTATTCTTTTTTATGGTGAACAATTTGCACTTTTTGAATTTTTTTTGTTTTTTGGTAATTTCCACATGTTTTATATTATCTTTCAGTTTCATAGTTCTTAATTTATTTTGTAATTTCTTAAATATTTATTTATGAACTTACTTAATTACTTAAAAATGAATCTTTAATTTTTAATTTTAATTTTTTAATAAAACAAATAAAAAATAAAATACCTTCTTAACATTATTCATACCTTGTATGTTCTGACTTTAAATCTTTTTGAATTTTTTTACCTGAACTTTAAGTTTTATTCTATTAATCAAATTTATTTATTTTAAATATAATAAATTAACTTTTTAAATTTTTACATTTTCTTAATTATTATATACAAAATTCATTTTTTATTCATTATTTGTATTAAATGTATTTTCTAATCTTTTGTTTATTTAAATGAAAGAGAAGATTATAGAATTTAATAATTTTAATATATGGGATTGTTTTTAAATAAATAATTGATATTAGAATATATATATTACATTTTTTTTTTAGAATCATTTTTTAACTTTTAATTTATAATTGTATTTATCTATAATTAATTGAAATTTGAATTTTTATTAGAAAAAAGAGATTATTCATTTTCTTTCTAATTATTCTAAAAGTATAATTTTTTATTGTTATGATATTAAATATTTTACTTATTTTATATTTTTATAATTCTGAATCATTTTAATATTATATTATTAAAAATATCAATAAATTTTTTTAAATATGAAAAAAACAAAAAAATATTAAAAAATCAAAGTATTTATCAAAAACAAAAAAATTTAAATTGTTTTTGTTATTATATAGTAAATTTTTCATATAATTAAATATAAGAAATATTAACTTTGAAAAGAAAAAACTATTATATATTTTTTTATAAAAAAATTTAATATAAAATAATCACAATATAAATAAATTTAAGTAAGTTATATTTATATGACAAAAAAATATTTTATTTTGTTAAAAAAAAGTACATAAGGATAATTTAGTTAGTTTAGAAAATATTCTATGCCATTAAAATTTAATTTAGAGATTTAAGAGGTCTTAAAATGTATTATTAGATTAAAAATAAACTGGAATTAATTATTATTATATTTCAATTAGTAAAACCTATATCAAGTATATGAAGCAAATCAAGATTATTAATTTTCAGTATTTCCAAACCCTTCAAATTTATTAGCTTAATTCAAAGAAAAATTTAAAATTTTATTACAGATAAATAAGTCATAATAAAAGATAATTTAATGATATATAAAAGAATATTTAAAATCAAACTTTAGCAATAACATTTATCAAATATAAATTTAATTATTTTATTAATTGTTTTCTTGTTTTTGTGATAGACCAGTAATGTAAATAGCAAATTCGCAATAATAATTATTAGGAAAATTATAAATGTCCTTCTATAGGCCTTTATGTCGCACAAAAATAAACAATTTCTCTTTAATTGAATTAAATTTTTGATAAATAATAAGATAATATTTATTAAGCAGTGATTTAATAAAGGCGTATTTTGCTTTCCTTTTCAAAAATTCGGGCGGGGTATGAAAAAAAAAATCGTATTAAATTTTAGATTTTCATTTTAATAATACAGGCGAATCTATTAATAATATTATACTGATTTAATTAGAAAAATATATTCTTCAGGAGATAGATTCGGAGTTACTTTTCCTGATTATATTTCAGTTTAGGATATAATTTCTTATAATTCTAGCAAGTATATATTTAGATAATTTATGATAAAAAAATTGATTTATTATTATTAATATTTTATAAAATTATTATTATTTTTATAATAGTATTTATACATAATAATTTTTATGATTTTTGTAAAATATGCATTTTTTTATTTTTGTAAAATATGAATTTTTTATTTTTTTATAAAGTAAAATTAAAAAAGTAAAAACAATAAATACAATTTTTTTTATATTTTATTTTTTGTTGTTTGAATATATTATAAATTTTTAAATTTTTCATTTTAATTTTCAATTTTTTTTTTTATTAATCCATTAAATCTATATTTTATATAAATAAATAAAATAAATTATTTAGATAATGAAAATTTATTACATCACACGGAAATATATAGATTTTATCAGTTTACTTTACTATATATGATTCATCTATATGATCTAAGTCTAAATTAGCATATTAAATTATCTAATATAATATATTTTAAATATCATTTTCGGCCTTTTATAATTATTTTAAAATATATAATTTTTAATTTATTACTTTTTATATATTCAAACTTTCATTTTATTTATTTATTTCAAGAGGAATTAGCCATTTTTCGAAAACTTTAGATTATTTTTTTTCAAAAAAAGGCAATAATTTTTATTTTTCTTCATTTTTAAATGTTATTCTAATTTATCCTACAATATTTTAATCATCACTATTTTCAACATCATTTTAAACTAATTTTATTAATTAATTTACAAGCTCATCAATTTAAGTATCGCCACAATGCATCTATTATTTATATAAGAATATTAATTTATTTATATAATATAATAAAAATAAAAGTAAAATAGAAAGGTTGTTAAAAAAAGTAATATCTATAAATGTGATAATTAATATAATTTCTTTATTTAATACATAAGTTAATTTTTTTAAAATTTCACAAGTTCTAAATTGTATTTATACAGTCCCTAATTCTCTATGATATAATACTGTATGCATAAAACAACTAATGGCATCACTTATCAATTAGTTATTAATATTCTATTAATTTTTAATAATTCAAATTTTTTTATTTATATATTTTTTATTATTAATAAAGTTTTTAAATATATTTGTTATTTTAATATAATATTATTATCTTTGATATAATATTATATTAAATATTTACCAGTTTATTTAATGTGTATGTAATAGGTTCTATTTCCATTATTATTAATAAATATTTTTTATTTTTTAGTAATTAATTATATAATATTTTTTAAAGAAATAATAAATATATTATTTTTTAGTTATTTATAGAAATTTAAGTATTAATTTTCACATATTAAAAAAAATATAATTATTAACATTAAAAAAAAAAAAATAATAAATATATATATATATATTAAAAATGTTAAAATTGATAACATTATTGTTAATTTCCTTTTATGGAGTTTAAAATCTGTAATTGAAAACTTAAGAATAAATTTATGGCAGTAATCTTCCTTAACAAAACAAAATATAATTCTTTTTATCGTAAAATTAAGTTTTATAATAATTAATTGCTTAAAAGAATATGATTTTTATGGTTCAAAAATAAATTAATCTAATGAAAAAAATATATTTTAATTATTATAATAGATTTACTTATCACATAAAAAGTTAATAAGATATTTATTTAATAACATTTTTTAGTCTTTCAATATTTTTTATAATTCTTTAAATAGCATATAAATATAAAAATTATATTTTCTTTTAAAAATTAACTAATTAAAAAATGTAAAACGTATTTAGTAAATAAATTCAAATTAAATAAGATTAAAATCAAGATGAAGAGGAATAATTAAATAGGTTAATAATATAAAAAAAATACTATTTAAATTATATATATATATATATATATATATATATATATATATATATATATATTTATATTATTTTATTTATTTATTAATTTTTAAAGTGATTCTTCTTAAATATATTTTTAAAGTGAATCTAATTTAAGTGAAAGCGATTTAAAATTAAATAAATAGTAACTTGATATATAAATATTTATTAATTGTTAAAATTAAAACTTAAAATTTTGAGTTTTAAATAATATTTACTATTTTATCGATTATTTATTAAATATGGTTTAACTTTTATAGTATTTAAATTTAAAATAACATTTTTATATATTATATAATACAAGATATAGTATATTTTATTTTTATTCATTCTTAATTATACATAAAATTTTAAAATAAACTAAATTTTCAATATTTTTATTTATTTTTAATTATTTTATATTACATTATTATCATTTTAATATAAATAAATTAATTACAAGAATACTATGCCAAAATAAATATTCTATTGTATAAATATATTAAAAAAGTTTATTTAAAGTTTTTATAAAATATATATATTTAAACTAAAAAGCATAATACTTTAAAAAACTTTTTATTTTAATAAGATTTAATTAATAAATAATTAAGTAAAAATTCGATAATTTATATATTATATAAGTAAATAGGTTTTTAATTACATAATTTATAATTAAGATAAAATTAATGATGAATAATATAATATTTAAATAAGATATAAATTTTAATGACAAATAAGACTTTTTTAATAGCTATAAATACTTTAACTAATTTTAAATAAAGTTTTATCAAGAAAAATAATTAAAATTTTAATGAAAGTAATAAAATATTATTAAGATTTAAGTAAAATTATATAATTTGTAAATATTTTTAAAAAAATGAAGATATATATATAATAATTATAAGAAGAAAAATTAACTTTCGTTTATTTAATTTTTATTTGTATATAATTTAAAGTTCTCAAAATTAAAAATTTATAATTAAATAAAATTAAGATTCGATTATAATTTAAAAAAAAAGAAGATTATTAATAAAATCAATGTATTAATTAAAAAAATGATATTTTTAATTATGAATAAAAATTACATTTTTATCAGTTTAAATGTGAATTTTTTGTTATTCTTCTAAGATCACATACATAAAAAGTTAATCCAATAATACTAAAAATAAAAATTTAAATAATTTAAAATAAATTAAAAATAAATATGATTTATATATATGTAAAAATAAGTTAAATAGATATAAATTTTAAAGATTATATATATAACATTCTAAATAAATTTCCTCAAATCAATTTTTATAAAAACTTTAAATTATGATGACATATAAAAAATATTCTTAATTTCTTGATGATAATTAAAAAAAATAAATATAAATTGTAAACTAAGATAAAATAAATAAAAAATATTAATACTGTCTGTGTTAATGAATACTATTTACTAGATTTTTCATAAACTTTTAAAAAAATTAAAGTAACATTTTAAAGCTCATTAATAATAAATAAATGAAATCAAAGTGGAATTATATTTAAACTAAAACATATTTTAAAAAGGCGATAATGCAGATAAAGTTTGTTTGATAAAAAATAAAATAGCTTAAATTTATAATAATATATACTTTGTTTAATCGAAAATATAATAATATTTTTTAATTTTATATAAAATAAAATAAAATAAAATTAAATAAAATAGAAATTTATATAAATAACAAATTACATCAATAGATAATATTCACAATAGTTATATTAAATATTTTGTGTAAAAAAAAAAAAAATATAGAAATATAATAAAATCCAAATTTACAATAATAATATAAAAATCTATCTATTTTTTATTGAAGTGAAACTTTTAATTAAATAAAAGTTAATAATCTATTTAATCTTAAAATAATAATATTAAATATATTAAAATAAATTTATTTATAAAAAATATATTATAACAATCTATTTTGATTTTAATACATAAATTTTTAACAATCTTTTAAAAAGTAAAATATTACTTTTAAATATTTAAGAAAAAAAAATATTCAAACTTAATATAGAAAAATCTAAAATATAGTTTTTTTTTTTAATTTGAAAAAATAAAGATATCAATAATAAAGTTGTCTTTTTAAAATATATTATATTCTAAAGATAAATAAAATTAATAAAAAAAAAAATAATTTAACAAATATATATAATATTTTAATATATAAGATTTATATAAATAATTTATACATAAAATAATTTTATCATTATATTTATTCTGGTTAATATTACTTATATATTTATAAGGTACCATCAGCAGAAGAAGTCATTAACTAATTAGTTCTATTATCATAAATACAGGCAATCATTCTTTCTTTTTATGCTTCTTCAATAGTTTCTATAACTTTAAGATTATTTAAATCTAGTATTTTAAGATTTTTATCCCAACTAGAAGTATATAATATTTATTATTTGATATTTAAATCGATACCAAAGATAGTTGAATTATGATAATTAGGAATTTTAGTATAGGCTGTAAGTTTCCTAATGTTCCATAAACAAAGAGATTTATCATGACTTCCAGTAGCTAAGAAATACTAAGTATTATTTGTAAAACTTTTAATTCTTGTTACATTTTCAGTATGACCTTATAAAATTATAATTTTATGATTTTATCTTTCATCGAATATATGAACCATTTTTGATATTCCTGAAGCTACAAAAACTCGTTATTGAGGATCGAATTCTATTGTACTAAGGCCTTAACTTTCACCATTTATTTTAGGTTCTTGAATTCTTCGTAAAATTTGTTATTTTTCGATATCCCATAAACATATGTGGTCTGTGCCACATGAATATATAATTTATTTGTGATTATCTATAGAAATTCCAAATGAGTCTTTATCCTTCATAGGAGAATATTAATGCACATATTTAAAATTACTAGAATTTATTTCTGGATCTGTGTTTTTTAATATAAATATATTCTTGTTTGAACCACTTACAAATATGCAGTTTGCATTTGGAAAATTTGCTTAATTCATTCTATGGAATTAAATAGAGTGTTCGTAGATTATTTTTGGATTGAAGTTGTTCGGATTATTTACATCAAAAAATAATATCTTTCCGTTTTTTGTACAGGCTATTCCATATGATTATTCATCTAAATTTTAAGAAAAATGCCTTGATTAATGATATTTTATAAACAAACAGTCATAAATTAATCCTTAATTTAATGGAATATTTATATCTTTTACTAATAAGTTATCTTTTATTAAATGAGATTATTGTTCAATATTTATTTCTTTCATTTTTATTTATGGCCTTAATATTTTTTTATTTTTAAAAATAATTTCTATGTGTTTAAGAAAATTAAATAATGTTAATATTTTATTGAAATATTATAAATATTAATAATAGAATAATGAATAAAAAAGAAAACAATATAATAAATATATAAAATAGATAATTAAAATATTTAAATTTTTTTAATAAATAAAAGTAATTAATTGTTTATAAATATAAAATATAATAAAATAAATTTATATTATATTAATTATTAATGTTTTAAATATAATACTATAAAATATACTATATATATTTAATTTATAAGTATTTAAAATTAATATTTTTTCTTAAAAATTAAAATTTTAACAAATTTATATATTTTTATAAATAGTGATATAAATACATATATGATTTATTATTACAAATTACTATATTAATATTTTAAAATAGTAAATTAACGAATATAGACAGTATTAAAAATATTTATGTTTTAATAAATTACAAATCTCTATTATTTTATAAATGTTTACGTTTTTAAAATTAATATTTGTTTTTAAATAAAAATAAATTTAATATATTATTAAAATGAATGAATATATGAGTATATAAATATAAATGTATGAATAATAATTAATTATAATAATAAATAGATATATTTTAATTTTAAACAATATGTTCAATTTTTTTTTTACAATTTAATGCATCTGATCGAATCCCAAACGATTTCTTTTCTAATTTAATCTGTAATTTTTTATGTTTTTAACATAGCAATTATAGTTAAATAACTTTGATATTTAAATTTAACTAATTCTTCCAAGCTTATAATATTGCAATCAGGATTTTCTGTAAAAATTTTTATTTATAAAAGATTAGGCAATTAAGCAAAAGCTGATTTAACAGTTTAAAAATCATCAAAAAGCCTCCAAAGATTCATATTTATTTAAACAGATTTTAAATTAGAAAGATTTTTGAAATATTCAGGCATATCAGAAACACTTTCATTATTAATTTTTTCATTTAAATATCCCCATTTATTCATATCAAGAATTAAACTTTCTAATTTTTCACATTTTCCAATACTTTAAAATATATTTCGAACACTTTAATTATTAATATATTCATTTTCATAAGCCCAACTTCTTAAATTAATGTAAATTTCTTTCAATGTACCAGCCAAAGCTTTAATCATTTTACAAAAACCTTAAATTGTGCTATCGTCGTAAATATTAAGATTTCTATATTATTCACATCCCCATCTTCCCATATCGATTTTGATTACTTCCAAAGAAGATAATTCAGAAATTGCCTATGTTAGCTTTATTATAGATTAAGAAGTGATTCGTACATTAAAATAACCCCATTGGAATAAGTTCAATTCTAGTTCCTTTAGTTTAGGCATGCTTTTAAGCATTTATACAATACATTCTATAGAAGAGAAATCAATATCTTAATTAAGGGCACTCTAAGAAGGTAAACTAAATATTAAACTCTCTATATGTTGATAATTCTTGCTTATTGTTTGCGTCAAGGATTTTAAAAATGTTATATTAAATGCGTTTGGGTTTAAGTCATGTGTTTTTAAGTTTGTGATATTAATTGGAGCTTTTATTATTAGCTTTTTTTTGTTTTTATAATTTTATTCTGTGCTGAGATCTTTTAAAAGCTTTTTGAATTAATTTATAGATATTTCTTTTTCGAAAATACAAGCATATTATTAGGAGTTTGTGGGTTGTTTATGACTTTTTAATTAGATAAAGTTTTCAGAGCTTGCTGAAGACTAATGGTGTTTTTAATTTAAAAAATTTTTTTAGAAATCAAAACTAGAAAGTGCTTCTCCTTTTTCTGTTATATTTTAGGTATTTCCCATTTTTGTTTATTTGTTTTTTAAATTTTTTTTTTTTTTATTTATTTATAATTATAATTTTAATTTATATTTTTATAATAATATTTTAAAAATAATTAAAATATTTTTAAAATAAAAAGACAAGTTAATCTATTTTCGTCGTATAATTTTATTAATTTCATTTTATTTAAAAAAAAAAATTATAAATTTGCCAAAGATAATTAATAAAAAAAATTATTTTTAATTGTTAAAATATAAATTAGTTTTAATATAAAAATTTTTTAAAAAAATAATATATTTTTAAAATAAATGAAATATATAAAAGGTAATTTATGTTATATGAAAAAAAAAAAAAATAACTTATTGCTTAAACTATAATCTTTATATATTAATTAAAAATCTAATAATGAAATGATACATAAAATAATAATTTTTATTTAAAATAAAAATTTAAGTTTTTATTTATTATTTATATGTTTATACAAATTCTATTAACATCAATCAATATTATATTTTAAAAATATATATATATATATCAAAAAAAATAGTTGAAAAATTATATTTTTGGATATTTTATTTTGTTTGAAAATATTTATAATAAAATATTTAGATAAAATATTTAGAAAATATGTAATTAGGAAGATTTAAATAAAAGTAAATATAAATTAAATTTTATGAAAAGAATATTTTTTAAAAAGGTGGAGAATAAATATATTTTAAAATACAATTTTAACGAAGCTTAAATTTTATTTGAAATTTAAATTATTAAACATGAATGAAAAATAAGCTTAATAAATTAAAAAAAATTAATTTTTTTTTAAAAAAAATAAAATAAAAAAGGATATATATAATGTTTAATTTCACGTTTAATAATTATTAATTCAAATTGAAAAAAAATATTCTTTCATATAAATTGTCTTTAGTAATAATATTATAATTTTTATATTTATTAATTTTTATATTAATCAAATGAACTTAAATACACAAAAATATTTTTAATTTAATTCTAATAATTTTATTAAATATTAAAATGTTATTCTTTTTATATTTATAATAATTAAATTGATTATATTATTTTTAAAATTAATTTATTTAAAGTTATATAAATAATTATAATTAATACTTTAGGAATTTTATTAATAATTTTAATATTTCTTATAATTTTATTTACCTTTAAATATTTATCAATTATTTCTTTATTTAAAACTGAATTTTTTAGTGTTATAAAAAATTACATTTTTATTTGCTTATAATAAAGTAAATTATTATTTTACTGAAGGCTTTCATAAATTATTAATTATTATTCTTTAATTTTCAATTAATAGTTATATTTAATAAATATAAAGTTCTATTAATATTTATTTTATTTGTAAATTTTTAAAAGAGTTTTACATTTTATTTTTGCAAATTTTAAATATTTGTTAATTTATTTTTATAACATTCTCTTTTTAATTCGAATGACATCATTCATTTATTTATAATAAAAAAATAATACTTCAATTATATTATTAAAATTAATTATTAAAAACTTAATTATATTCATTTATACATATTTAGTAAACATAATAATAATTCCTTTTTTTAATTAACTAAATATACATTATTTATATGACCAATTTAAATTTTTTAAATTTTTATACTTAAATGATAGATATTCATTTTTACTTTAAACATTTTATCTAATATATTATTTTTTCGAATTAATTTTACTTAATTTACTAAAATTTTTGTTTATATTTTTAACTAGTTAATCGCATTTTTATTATTTATTTATTTTAATAAATTTTATTAAAAATAAAATGTGTTTTTTAATGGCTTTAATAATATTTTTTTTTTTTTAAATAAGACACATAAAATAAAATGAAAAAGAAGATAATATAATAAAAATGATTAAATCAAATATAAATTTATTATAGATGATATATAATTCGAAATTGATTTTGAATCAAAAATATTATTATAATAACTTTAAAAAACTATAAACAAAAATCATTTTAAATTTTAAATTTAAATTTTAAAATATCTTTATTAATTATAATTTTTTTTTAAAAAAAAATGCAATAAATTATATAAAATATATAAATTTTTTAAAAACTTGCTTATTAATAATTTCATTCATGGATAAAATAATACTATATTTGATTAAATAATATTATATTTATAACTTTTACTTATATAATTATTATTAAAAATATATTAAATGATAATGAAAGTATAATTAATTAATAGAAACTTTATAATACAAAAATAATAAACAATAAAATACAAAAAAAAAAATATTTATATATTAATTATGTAATTATAAAAAAAATTACTTAAAAAAAAAAAAAAATCATCTTAGCTCAGTAAATTTAAGCATTGATTAAGAATATTATTATTTAACTTATTAAGAAAATATTTTCCAGAATTTAATTGTTTCATCACCAGATCCACTAACAATTGTAGTATTATCAGGTGATATACTTAAATAAAGTACTCTATTATTATGCCCGTCTAGCTAAGCTATTTTTTACATTGAATTATATTTCCACACCGATATTTTATTATTATCATATCCATGTGCACATACAAATTCATTAACATTTTCAGAAAATAATATTTTACAAATTTAAGAACCAGTTGGAGTATTATTAATAATTTAATTATTATTTACATTCCAAGTTTTTATACATTAATCATTGGAACCTCCTCCACTTAAAAGTATTCCATGTTAATGAGGATTCCATGCCAAAGCTCTAATAGCAGCCTTATGTTCACTATGTGTTTAAAAGGGAATATTCTTAACTGAATAATTCCATATATTTATTTTATTATCGTTTCCTCCAGTTGCTAAATATTATTAATCTGGGGAAAATTTAATAGAACAAACTTCTTATGAATGTCCAAAAAATATTTTGCCTCCGCTTTCTCTCAAATCTTATACGAGAATAGATTTATCTTTACATCCTGCTGCTAAAATATTTCCATTTGAACAAAAGTCCATACATCCTATTCTTTCTTTTTACAAATTTATTTTTCGAACAACTATATTTTTCTAAATATCATGTATATCAATAATTCCTTATGTATTTCCTATTGCCAATAAATTTCCGTTATTGGGATTCCATTTAACACTTGTGTAAAAGGAAGGAAAAGGTCCGTTCTGTACTTAAAAGAGAGAAGAAAAAGATTAATTTTCACATAACTTATTAATATTACCACTTTAAGTATTCAAAGTATAAATACATTATCCTAAAGCTATTCCTATTATACTTTAGCAACTCCAATCTAACACGTCAATGTAAAAATCATCAGCTAAACCAGGAGCATCAAGTATTTTTATTGGATTATGTCCTATTTTTCTTCTTTTTTTAGTTTCGGGAATATTTTCTTATTAATCAAACATAAAAGGGGAAACTGGGGGAATTTTCTTGACTTCAAATTGGAGTATTTTAGGAGTTTCAAATTACTTTCGAAAAAGTTCTGTTTAGATATATTAGTTGTATATTTTTGTATTTTCGTCTTGTACATTTAGATGAACTTATTCATTCGTAAAATCATTAGTATAGATAGATTCTTACTTTAAATCAAAGTTAGTTTTGGAGTCAATTGTTCTTGTAGGTATATATCTATCTGAATATTTATTAGGAGTTTTTAATGCATGAAAAGATTAGGTGGTTTACATTTCTGATTAAGGAGATATAAACTAGGAAGGAGTTTATTAGTCGTAACTTCTTATGTTATTTTTTTATTTAAGGGGAGAAGTGAAATCCATCTTTTTTTATTTTATTTTTAATTTTTTTTTTGTTTTTTTTGTTTTTAATAATTTTTTTTTTTTTTTTTTTTAATTTTTTTTTTTTTTTTTAATAATAACTTTTTTTATTCTTATAATTATTATTTATATATTTATTTTATATGATTTTCCATTTTAATTTTATTATTTTGAAATATAGAAAACAGCTACTTTGATTTTAATTTTTATGTGATTTAATATCCGGTTTTCATAGTAAAAAAATTCTTTTTGAAAAAATAGACTAAATAAATAAATAAAAAATAGAAAATAGAAGTATTTATATGTATTATAGACAAAAATATATTAAATTCTTTTTCAAATGTTTTTTATATATTATGATATATTATTGAAATCTCTTTTATTTTTATAAAAAGATATTTTTTTTGACTTACATTTTATTACATAATTTATTATAGATTATATGTATTTTAGTTTTAATAATAATATCAATAATATTTTAATTCATTGATATTATCTTATATAATATTTTAGTTATTATTATAATCTTTTTCATTATTTTCATCATCATTTGTAACGTTCTATTTTTTTAAAAATTGTTCATTATTATAATTCTCTACTTAATTATCTTCATTTTCTTACTATTATTAGATATTTTCTTATTAAAAACTATTGTTATTTTATTTTTATTTATTATTATTTACTTCTATTATTTATGATTTATAATTTTGATTATTTATTAATTATTAACTTTTATCTTCATTTTAAGGTGAAAATTGTATATTTTAATAGTTTTAGTCTTTATTTTATTCATTCAAATATTATCCATTTATATTTTATTCATTCTAATTATTATGAAAATTGTTTTTTTATATCAATTATAACCTATTATTTACTTATAGTTAGTTTTCATTTTAATATTCTTCTACTTCTATGGTTTCTAATTCATCTTAAATATTTAGATTACTTTACAAGATGCTATATATTTCATTAAAAGTAGGTCTTTCATTCTCTTATTAACTTATCATTCTTAAAATTAATTAAATAAACCATTATTAGTAATGATGTTATTACATTAATAAATCTACCCTTTATTATATTTTATTTTCAGCAGGGATCCCATATAAATCTTTCCCAAATAAAATATATAAACCTAATTTATAAACTCTAATTTTCATTCCTTTTTAAATTTCATCTTATTCATTTTATAAATAGCATTTAAAAAGTTCTTAAGGAAACTATTTCGTTGAATTAATGATGCCTTTTATAACTTAATACTTATTTTAATACTAAAAAAAATATATATAAATAAAGATAAAAAATATACATATATATTTTTATAAATTATATAATAATTAAATAAATACATAATTCTTTTATTTTTTAACCGAAATTTTAAATAAATTTCTCTTTTTTTAATTAATATTACAACTCAACGAAGAAACAATATCATCTTAAGAATAAGTACTAAATTTACGAATTTTTAATTATGGAACTGTAAATTAAGATTTTGGACAATTTGGACTATCATTTTTGGCATTTTCGTTTTATTAAGAATTATCTTCTGAATCTTTTTTTTCAGGTTCTTCAATTTTATCGTTCTCAATATCATGATAGTTTTGATTATTTAATTCTATTTCTTTCATTTTTTCAATAAGTCCTAATCTTTAATATTCATTGCTACTTAAAACACTAGCAGGACTATAAAGATTTTATTTCTAAATTTACATAGGAGAATCAAAATTTTTATCATTTTCAATAATATAATCATTTTTTTATTCAATTTAGCATAATAATTTGGTTAAATTATGCAAGAATTTTACTGTTTCTTATTCACTTTGATTAATTATTTATTATTCGAATTCTTTTTTCTTTAATCTTTTAATTCTTTTAAATTTTTTAATTCTAAATTAACATTTTAAAGAGAATTAGTAAATTACTATTTATTTTTTTGTACTAAATCATTTTATAATAAATTATTGAAATCTCCCTCTGAGAATTTTTTTTCTAATTTAGGCTATTTATCTAAATTCTTAAAAAAATCATGATTTAAAGCTTCAGCTGCAGAAGGTCTTTTTAACGGATCTTTTTCAAGAAGTTTTGTTAAAATATCAATTGTTAATTTATTTCTTTATGATTTTAATTTATCAATTTTAAATTATACATCACAAGCTTTATTTTAATCTAAGATTTATGAAAATTTTTTCCCTTCAAATATGGATTTTCCAGTTAATCTATAAAATAAAAAAAAACAATATTTTTTAAGTTTTTTTTTTAGTTTTTTGTATTTACAATATATACAAGATAACTCCGACTGAAAAAATATCACATTTTTCGTCATATCTATGATCTTCAGACTCGTTTGATAAAATTTCAGGCGCAACAAAACCTGGAGTACCAACGTGAACATAAATATATTTTTAACCATCATTTATTTAAGCAAGACCAAAATCTATTATTTTTAAATTATTTAATTATTAATAGGATGTATTCTTGAACATAATGTTCTAAGGTTTAAGATCTCTATGCATTATTTTTTTCTCGTGAACATAATTTAAACCATTTAAAATTTATTTTATTATAACTCCACACACTTAATCACTAAAATAAGAATTTTAATATTTATAAATTTCTTAATATAAAGATTTATTTTCATCAAGGAGTTCAGTTACAATATAATATCCATATACATCTTCATAGGCAGCTAAAATATTTATGCAATTAGGATGATTTAACATTCTTAAAATCTTAAGTTCATTGAATAAGGAAAGCTTGTTTTAATTTTTATTATATTTAATTTTTAAATCTATTTTTTATAGTTACTTCTCCGTTTTCTAGGCTTATTAGTTTTGATTTATGTAAATATTTTACTGCTAATAATTCCCCAGTATCTTTTTTTCGAGCTTTATAGACCTAATTTTTTAATTAAAAAAAAATATTGTTTATTATGTTTGCTTAAATTTTTAACTTTTGCATATTTTCCTTTGCCTATTTTCTTTAATATTTCATATTCAGATAAAAAACGTTTCTAAAAAACTTATTTTGAAAGATAGTCTTTGATAGACTACATTACAATATTTTATCCAAAAAGCTCTGCTAATTTTTTCTCATCTTAATTATATAATTAGAATCCTATGACCTCTTCTTAATCATTATATATCCATTTAACTGTAGTTTTTATTCTAATTATATTATTTTATTTGGAATTTTTTAATAAGGTTTCTATATTTTAATTTTTAAAAATTTTTTTTTTGTCTAAAATAAATTTTTTTGTACACTACATATTATTAATTGTTGTTATGCTACGTAAACGTACTTTGTTTATGTTATCATGAAATTCTTTTGAAATAATCTTACTTCAAATAAACATTTTGAAAAATCAAAATTATTGATACCAATTAGTTATTTACTCATTTATTTTATTCTTTTATTATTTAATTAGATTTAATTTTTATTTATTTATTAAAATAGAAATATTTTTCTCCACAAAAATAAATTGTACTTTTTTTATTTTTTAAAAAATAAAAAAAGGATTAAAATTAAATACTTTTATTAACCATTTATTAGCTTATAAAAATATTTTTGTTTGAAATGTTAAGTATAAATATATAAAAAATTCTTAAACAAAATTGAAAATATATATATAATTATATTTTTATAATATTAAAATATGTATTTAATAAAAAATATATATATAATAAGCATTTTAAAAAAATCAAAATATTAATTATTAATTAACTTAAAAGATATATAATTTTATTAACTTTTAAATCAATGAATTATAAAGAAAATCTTTTAAGAAAATTATTATGATTATTTTTTACATATTATATATATATATTATTTAAAAAAATAATATAAAATATTATTGGATTTATAATTTATTATTTGTAATATAATATTTAAATATTTTTGTATTTTTATTTAATATATTTATTTTTGTCTTTAATAATTTTTTTAAGAAATTATATAAATAATTTATTTATATTATAAATAATTTATTCTAATATAAAATTATAATTTATAAATTTATATTATTTAGACGTTTTTGTAATTTAAATAAAAATTAATATTTTTTTCAAAAAGAAATTTTTAATAATTAGAAAAATCTATATGTTATTTATTGGTATATATTAATTTAATGTTTAGCCTTATAATTTTAAAGAAATTAATCTTTTGAAAAAAATTATAATACACATGAAAATAATTTTAATGTAAATAATAATATGATCTAAAGAATTAATTTTAATATTAGAGATTAAAAAACATAATTTTTAAATATATTAAAAATATTTTTAACTTTCTCAAAAAAATAAACTAATATTATCTTAAAGCTACTTTTCAAATTAAATATTTAATTTAGAATTAGAAATAAAATTATAATAAAAAAATATCATCAAAAATCTGCTTTTATGCGATGGTTATTTATTGAATTTATGAATTTTATTAAGATTAAAAATATTATATTTTTAAAAATAAAACTAAATAGCTTTTTTATAAATAAAATTTTAGTCTTGCTTTAAAATGTTAGTTTTAATGATAAATAACAAAAAAAGGTTTTTTTTGTACAAATATAAAATAAATATTATATATATATATAAATATTATATATAAAAAAGAATTTATAATAATAATAATAAAAATATTAAATTAATAACAAATAAGATAATAATTATTTTAAGTAAACTTTTAATCCATAAAATAACAAGATATAATTTTTTATATTTAAGAAATTAAAAATAAATCTAGTAGAATATAACTGATTAATAAAATGCAATCTTATAATGACTTTAGTAATGAAATAACAAAAGAATTATATTAATTAATAAAAATATACTTGAAAAAAAGCAGATATTTTATGATATAACATATTAAAAAAAAAAAGTATAATTTATACATTTATAATAGTAAAAATTATAATTTTTGTTGCTTAAGTACTTTAATACTTTGTTGTCTAAATTAATTGAAAGAAAAATATAAAAAATAAAATTATTAAAAAAAGAAATAAAATAAAGAATTACTTAAAATTTAATTAGGACAGAAAAAAATACCTATATATTATTGGAATAAAAGAAAAAAAAAAATAATAGAAAACTCTTTTGTTTTTTTTTCTAAGAAAAAAAAAAAAAAAATATTATCATTTGATATAAATATATTTATAAAAATATGTATAGAAAAATCAACATTAATCATATTTAAAACCACAAATAAGTGAACTTACAATCCAAATTATTATCAATATTAATAAAGTGATAAAAAGGAATATAATTTTATTTCTCCTGCTCATTCTATTTTTAGTTTTTTTAGCTTATTTATACATTTTTGTCGATATTATTTATTAATCTTCACTCTTTTTATATATTACATCTATTTACTAACCTCTTTCCATTAATTTATCAATATTTTCAACCAAAATTTCCTTTAATTCACATGCATTCATTTATAGTGAGGCAAGCTTATCATTTAATTCCATATTAAATTTTATAAATAACCTATTTGTTAATTTTAATTTCTTAAACTATGATTATTATATATATAAATATTTATTTGTATATACTATTTTAGATTCGCTTTTAAAACTTTTAAACTATAAGGAAGGCATTCATCTCTAATCTTTTTATCTATTTTAAAATAAAAAAGGTCTTTCATTTCTTACAATACTTAAAATGCGCTTCTTAAAGGATATTGATTTCTTGTTAAGCTTAAAAATATGAATTATTCATCTGATTCAGATTAAAAATTATATTCTGCTAATTTAAATTATTGTTTTTTTTTCATTTATATTTTTTTTAAAATATTAAGGACTTATTAATTTAAATCATTAGATAAATCATCCTATGAATATTCAACTAATATTTATTAACCTCTACATATGCATATATATAGTAGTTCACCATTAAAAGAGTTATTCATTTAGTTTTATATAATATATATAAAATTATTGTATAATTTTTTAATTATTAATATTTATTTTTTATTCGTATAATTAATATAATAAATTAAATAATAATTTTTAATATTTATTTTAATTCAATATTATTATGTTTATTATATTAATTTATTTTATAAATTATTTTTATTTTATATATATAATTAATTTATTAAATTATAATATATATAAATATATTTATAAAAATATTAGTATAAAATATATTAATATAAAAAATATTCTTTTTTTATTACATTCAATATAAATAATTATTAAAAATTATATATTTTTTTTATGTTTATATTTTTTATTTTATATATATTTAAATTTAAGGATTATATTACGATTTTTTTTATAATAATTTATTGTATTTTTGTTTATTTTTATATTTTATTTTTTTAAATATAAATTTATATTTTATTTATATAATTTTTTTTTTTTATTATTATTTATAATCATTAGTTTTTTCCTAAAGAATTCAAGAATTCATATTCTTTATTTAAATTTTGTAATCTATAAATAAATCTGCTTTGCGGTAAATTAGAATATGCTGGTCCTATTTATTCAATTATATTTTATTATTTACAAAAAAAAAAATTAAATACTATTTGATTTTTTATTAATTGTTTTGAAATCTCCTGCCCAATGATTTTTAATAGTATATTCAAAAGAAGATTACATAACAGAGTTTCTAGCTAATTCAGCCAAATCAACAGTAGATAAATCCCAAATCTTTTTATATTTAAATATTTTATTTGATTTAATAAAATAAAATTTACTTAAGAAGCTATTGAATATTCTTCTAATAAAGGATCATTAGTCATATGAAGAATTAAAGGATCATCAGTAGAAATACTAACGTTTACTCCAATTTAAAAAAATTTATAAAAAGGTTATTTTTCATATTTCATAAATAATCTAATTATTTTTATTTTTTTGACAAATATAATATATAATTATTAATACTTATTATTTGACAAAGGACTCATTGCTAATCCAATTTATTTTAAATAGAACATATAGAGTAAAACTGGTGATTTTTCCAAAAGAATTCCATGATTGATACTATCTGCTAATAAAAAGGCACTAACTAAATGATCTATATTACCTGCCTCTCCACAATGAGGTCTAAAACTATAACAATTTAAATTCCTTTTTCTTCTAAGAATGTTTAAGCTAGTAATATTTGCATAAATATAATAAATCCAATACGCATAATGAGGATTATTTACTTTTTATATTATTTATTTATTTTATTAAAATAAAATAAAAAGGAAATACGTTTTGTCCATTTATTTGGTGGTGTCTATAAATCTTCCAAATAAAATTATTCAAAAGCACTTTCATCATCTACAGTATCAAAACCTCCTATAGTAGCTAAAAATTAGTGCAAAATTGGATCTATTTCAGGATTTATAGTTATCTCAAAGAGTGGTTTAAATATATTATCTATCATATCTTAAAAATTCTAAATGAATCCTGCTTTTTTATAGGCCTTTTTTTATTATTAAAAAATTAAAATAATTTTTAAACTATAAAAAAAATAAAAACCTAATATAATCTAGGTATCTATATCATCCATCTATTATATTTTGACTAAAGTTTATTATTTACAACCCAACAAGCTAATTTATTCCATTCTTGAGTATTTTTTCCATATATTGAAAGTCTCCATTCTGTATATACATATTAATCTTTCTCCATTCTTTCAATTACATTTTAAGTTATTTCAGCTATGTATTTTCCGTTTATAAAATTATCTGTTTTCATAAAAATTTCCCTAAATACAGGTTAACCTAAAGGATTGTATTTATTATTAAAATTATCGAATCTTTAATATAAAGTTCTATCGGCCTTAAATAATAATTATAAATATGAAGTTATATTTTTTAATTATTATTCTTACTTTAACATTTAATGTATCTAAACTAATATGTTCTTCTTTTATTCCATATCTATCAAAAACTTATTTTAAAGTCATTATTTTACCGGTTTCATTATCTTTATATACTTCGGCATCAGGTTCATTCTAAAAATGTTAAGTAAATAAAATAAATTAATATTAGATAAAAAATAAATTAAAAATTTATATATTTATTTATAGTATTTAATAAATATTAATATAAATATTAAAATTTATATATATATATATTACTATTAATTTCCTTTTTATAAATTTTAGTAATTTTAAAGCGTTCATGGATGCTGAATGATGTATATGAGTATCTACTTTTACTGTGTTATAAAAATCTCTGTGATAAATTTTCCTTTAATCTAAAATCTCTTTATAATTATTTAAACTTTTTAATTTTTTATAATTGGATATTTTATCATATTTTTTTTTGTTACGTTTAATGCAAAGTAAACTTTTATCTTAAAAGCTATATTCTTTCTTAACATACAGTTTTATTTATTTTATTATTTATAAGCTTTTTTGTTTGTTTGTTTGTTTATTTGTTTATTCAAATATATATATATATACCTCTAATATATAAAGAACATCTTCTATGTATTCTATCATAGTTGGTATATTTTCAGTATCTTAAATTAATTCTCCATTTTAATAGGCTTTTATGATACCATCATCGCTTTTAAGAATAGTCTTTTGATTTTAATATATATATATATATTATTAGATTAATTTAAAAAAAATATAATATTTAACATTTTCCATAAGAGGTTACATTTCTATTTTATTCTAATTCCAATCAATATAAGGATTTTGCTCTTTATCATATTATATAAACTAACAGTTTAAATTTTCTATTTTTATTTTTTTTACTTTCTAATGAATTAAAATTTAATATAAATTAACCCTTTTAATCTGGTAAAAATTTATATAAATCCCTTTATTATATTGCTTTTAAAACATTTTTAGCTGCTAATTTTTATTCTTGATAAAAAAAACTATATTTTTCATAATCACAATCCTAAATAATAATTTTATCAAATTTAGCTAGCATGTATTAATTCTCTTAATGAATTAGGTTATAATCATTTTTAATTTATTATTATAACATATTTTATTTTTCATCCTGTTATTCATCTTCAAAGCATTCTTATTAATTTCCTTTAAGAATACAAATTGCTCTAGTAATTGCTCTAGTTCTTTATTAATCTTAATTTTTATTTTCTTCGTCTATTTCGTTATTATCAATAAATTAGCTATTCAATAATTAATCTATTTTTGATTTTGTTACATTATCTCCATCCTATATTTAAGTATTCTATTTTTTAATAATAAGTTGCATAAGATCTACTATTTGAGATTATCTTCTTTCTTTGATATATTTGTTACTAATATTTTTATTTATATATATATATATAAAACTCATCTATATTTTTGGAGTTCCGAAATTATTTTTAATTTATGTCAATTCTTACAGGTCTTCATTATCAAAGTCATCATTATTTGGTAAAAATTATTATTATAAATTCTAGTTTTGTTACATTAAAACTTTTATTGATTGTAATATATTTTTAATTAAAAAGTTAATAGTTATAAATAAATTTTAAAAAATTTATAAAAATAATAAAAAAATAAAATTAAAATTATTTAATTAATAAATAAAAATGAAATTATGATTTTATAATAATTTCTTTTTTTGTAAATATAAATTTCATAAAATTAATTAATTTCTGATTTTTTTCTTTTCATAAAATTAATAATTAATTTTATTTACTGTTTTAAATAATAAAATATATTATATTTTAATATTTAATATATATTTCAAAGAATTTATATATTTTTTATTTGATTTATAAAATCTATAAATATTTTATATATTTATAGTCTTTCTAGTATATTCAATATTATTTTAAGAAACAAATAAAAATTTATATAAAAGTAAATGTGAAAAACTTAATTTTTAAAAATAAACTAATAAATAATATCATTTTTTTTTATAAAATTATGTATAAATCCTTTAAAATAAATATGCTAAATCAATAATCTAAGTTTAAAATTTTGTAAATTTTTTTCTATACTTAATATAAACAACTATTTTTTTACAATAAAATCAAATCATTTTTTAGTAAAAAAAGAAGCTTAATATAATATTTGTTTTACCTTTCTTAATTTTATTATTTTAAGCTTCTTTTTTGCTTTACTAAAGCTTCATAAATTTTTTAATGTCAGTAACTTCTTTAGGCTTTTCATTTTTTGAGTTTAATATGAATGCAATTTATATTTTTTACCAGCTTTATTTCTTGAGAATCTTATGTAGATTTAACTTCAATAATAGTAATTATAGATAGTATTAGCAAGGAAATAAATAATGAATTGTTAAGGTCTAATTCTTTTTAATTTATTTTAAAAAATAACGTAGAAAATTTCATTAAAAATAACTGTATTCCATTATCAATTAAAATACCTATAAAATAAACACTATTACCATAATTTCTTGTAACAGAAGCAATTATTTTTTCTATATCTCAACTACCAAATAATAAGATGGAATTTTCCATTTTTTTACAATAGCATTATTTTCATTTATGTTAGGACCTCATATTAACCATCCTATTATTTCTAGTGAATTGATTCTATTACAGCATTTTACTAACCATTCTTATCAAAAATAATAAATCACATATGATTATGTTTATAAATAAACAGCTTAAAATTATTCAAAATTAGTACAATCGATTTTTGTTATGTTCGTTTAATTAATTATTTTTAAAAAGGAATAATAGTTAATGCTTTTATACAGTTGCATAACTTAAATATTTTACTTATTAATAATCTAGAAAATATTATTAATCATGTATAGCTACTTTTTCTATAATTCTAATCAATGAAGTAGTTACTAGTTATGCAAATATATATTTTATTTTATTAAAGAATATTAAAGTTACTAAATTTAAAATAAAGCTAATGTTATTTAGAAATGATTATAAATTTTTTATTAAATTAAGCTATTTTGTAAGAAAAAATTTCTAATTAATGCTAATAATTAAATAATAAAATAAATTAGCATAATTATAATAATTATTTTTTAAAAATAGATTAAGTTAGAATAATTTTAATTTTAAATTAAATTAAAATAAATATATTATAATTAGTTATTTTTAGAAATCTCAAAATGTTATTATATAAATTTTTTGAAATAAAAAATTAGATATTATTAATACTATAATTTTTATTTTAAACATATAGTCAATTTTTTAAAAATAATTCGATAATCTAATAGCTTTATATATAAATAGCTTTAAATATTTGTATTTAAGAATAAATAAATATATTAATAGTAATATTTATAGAAAATAATTATTTAAATATCAAAACTTTATATTACAATAAGATGGATATTATGGAGAAAAAAATTATTTATTTATTATAATTTTATATTTATTATAATAATTTATTTTTATAAATTAACATTAAAAAAAAAATTATAAAGTCTTTAATTTTTATAAAAAGTTAATTAATTAATTTTATTTTATAATTATTTTTATTTAATATAAAATATATAATGTAAATAAAATAAATTATATCTATATATTTTTTTTTTATTTATATAATTTTTTCATAATTATTTTTTATATAATTATAGCTTTTTATACAAATTAATATATATAATATTTATTTATATTATTTAATAATATGAAATAATATTTTTTTCGCCTTTAATAATTAATTTTATTCTTTATATATTTATTTAATTAAAAAATATAAAAAGTGGATAAAAGGAATAAATTATATTTTTAATTTTAAGTATACATATTTTTTAAATTTCTATTTTTTTATTTTTATTTTTTCATAATTAATATTTTATCTATTACCATTATTCTTAAATTATATTTTAACTTAGATATATAATTTCTTCTGATTGGGAAAATACATTTTTTTTTTTTAGTTTATATTAGCTTATATTTTAATATTTATATTTATTGACTCCCTAATAACTAAATTTAGCTGATTATTATTTTAGATGTTATGAATAAAATTCTAAAACTTCTTATTTACTAACTTTTATATTTGCCCAATCTTAATCAAAAGCATTTTATTTTATTTATTAATTTAATAATATTTTATTCCAAATAATATCTAGCTACGTAAAAAGGTTTGAATCATTATTTTTAAATTTTCTAAAGTCTAATACTTTTTATTAAAAATTAAATAAAAAATATATTAATAAATTAAATACATTAATCAAAATCTATTGTATCTTCCAAGTTTTATATTTAAATAAAAACCTTTTATAACATTTTTTCTATTTTAGCATTCATATACTAAACATCGAATCTATATCCTTGAATATAAATGCAAATTCCATATATATTTGGTCCAGGAGATATTAAAAAAGCTTAAGCAATATAACCCAATTAACTAATACTTCTAAGATAATAAAAAGAATTCGCAGATATAATTTTTTAAATTATATTTATAATTTTTAATTCTTTATTTACTTATGTTTATTTTAATTAATAATAGTTAATGATAAAATTATTATTCTGATCAAAGTTTTCTGAAAATTCTCTTAAAACAAATGTTTTTTTATCTTGATTTTGAATATTAAATGTGTGCAAATGTAATTTATTATTTAAAGAAATCTAAAAAATATTAAAAATATAATAATTTAATTTATTTATTTTACACTTTTATATTCTAATTATTATAGTAATTATTAATATTAGTTTATAGCCGTTTGTTAACTCAAACAACCTGCTATTAAAATTTCCAAATTAAAGTTATTGGTTATTTCATTAAACCAAGTTTAAAATTTATTAAAATTAATTTTTTTATTATTATTAAAAATATTTATTTTTTCTTTATATGAATAATTAGAACTCTTTAAAACATTAAAAAGTTTTTATATGTTAAGTAAGGTAGGCTATTCTTCATATTATTAATAATTTTAGCTTATATATTTTTCTTTTAGATATTCAAACTTTTCTTCATTAATATTTATTTAATTTTTTAATATCATATTTAAAAGTAAAGAAGCATATTCTTATATATCATCGAATTTTGTGAATAAAATCAAATTCATTCCAAAAATATTATTTTAAAATAATTCTATAGTTAATAACTAATTCATATGTTGAACAAGCATTCTATAAATAAATATATATTTAATATTTTTATATCATTTATAATTAAATAAATACTCATAAAATATTTGGTTTTCAATTTATTAAGACTATTTAGGATTTTTTAAAAGAATTAGAGAAATGGCATTATTTTTATTTTAAAGTGAACATTCATATACATACCAAAGTTTTTAATTATTTTCATTTTTTAACATTTATATATTATCAACTTAAATAATTTTTTTTAATAATTGTGATTAATTTTAATAAGTTTATTTTAAAAGAATAAAATCATCTTAAACAAAATATTTTTTAAAAAAATTATTTTTTTAACTAAATTTTTAATCTTAAAATATATTTTTTTATAAAAGTTTTTATTTATCTTCTTTATTGAATGTATATACTTAATATTAAATTTACCATAATTCTGAAATAACAAATTTATTTTAGTTTTAATTATTTAATATTAAAAATTTATTTAAATCTTCAAAATGTTCATTAAAATTAAATTAAATTTTCTATTAAAGCTCTTAAAGGTTAGAGCGGTATATAATTATAGTATTATCTAAATTTATTTAATTTAAAATATTTTAAATATTATCTTTATCATAATTATTATAATCATATTAATTAAATAAGGTTTTTCTATAATCATTTTATTCTGCGAACTATAAACTTAAATTAACTAATTGTTCAAATAATGACTGAAATTCTAAACTTTCAAATTTTTATTTTTAATCTTAAGATATGTTTTAATAATTTTTCTTTTTTAAATTTTTGTAAAAATAAAAAATACAATAAAATTGTTTATCTCTAAAATAAAATTTTACTTCTAATAATGAAATATGTGCAACTGTCTAAAAACATTAAAAGAATATATTTATAATTTCAAATTATTTCAATAATCCCTATTATGTTAATTAAACAATTACTCCGAAAAAAACCTCTTATTAACTAATTTCTTAATATGTAAATTAGCAATTAGTTGCATAAAAAATATTTTAAACAAAAGAACAAAAAGGATCTTTCATTTTTTATTAAAAAATATAGAATATATAATCTATTGATTTATTTTCATAAGATTTTAGAGGATCTACAATAACAAAAATTGTTAATTCTTTTAATTCAGTTAGACTTTTTAATTTAATATATTTTCCTTTATTATCTTTAGAAAATGCTTTTTTTGTAATTTGAAATTAAGGAGAATTTCTTTTTTAAATTTATTCAAATAAATTATTCATGCTTTATTTAGTTTATTTATAAGATTCTTAATCAACAATTATAGTTAAAAACATATTTTATGGTACATAATAAGATTATATATATTTTATAACAGAATTATCTAAATCTTAAACAGCTTTTTTTAAACTCTAATTTGATCCAATACTAAACTTACTAAAAAGACTATCTTTATTAGCTAAATCTGTTAAAACAAACATATTTTAATTAATAGCTTTTTATAAATAAAATATATATAAATATATATATATATATATATATATATATATATATATTTATATATACATATATATATAAATATGTGTATTTAATAAATTAAGAATTCTATTTACATGTCGATATAAAATTCATATATTCACTATTAATTGCATATGTTTCTTTTTCTGCTATATTTTTTATTAATTTAGGATTATTTATAAAATTTATTAATTTATCAAAGGAGTTATATAAATCTTTTAAATCTAAATAACAAAAAGGATAAGTAGTAGTATTTTGCATAGTCATTCCATTTATTTATCCATTTTTATATATACCTTTTAAGATAATATCATCAACAATTGGAGGATATTATAAAAATAATAAATGCTTTTTTTAAAAATAAATAAATTAATAAATATGTAGTAATATTATTATATATAAGCGTTTACTTCTGTAAAATGTGATAATCCTAACATATCTTTAGGATCTTAATAACTACCTACACCTTTTATAGTTAATGAAGCACCTATTTATTCAGTTTTATTTGCTACTGCTATCAAAACTTTTATTCCATTTTCGAGATTATAGTATTCATAATTAAATTTGTCATTTTTAGGTTTTATGATATCTGTTTTAGATTAGTATTTTTTTTTAAGATGATTTTTATTTAGTTTGAAATAGCTATGTATATATTAATTTTAATTATCAAGAGCTATAAATAAGAGTGTAATAAAAATTAAATATATTGAATAAATTAATGTTTTTTTTTTGTTGAAATATTTCATTTATATTTATTATTTAGTTTATAAAAATTAAATAAATATAGGATATTCTATAATATAAAAATAAATTAATAATAAAGAATTATATATTCAAATAATATATATTAATGTATTTTATATTGATTTTTTTTAAAAAAATTATTAATATAATTTATATTTAAATCTTCAAATTTTTTAAAAAAAGTTTTATTTATTATTTCAATAATTGAAATTTTTAAGTCTAAAATTATAAAATGTATTATATCCACTTTTTTTATTATTCTACTTAGTTTCAGATTTAAAATTCGTTCTTTAGTTATTTTTAGCATTATAAGTAACAATATTTGGTCCAGTATTAACATAATTATGGAAATAAAATTATGTTTAAAACATATTTTTGTGATTAAATAAATTATTTTTTTAATTTAATCTATTAACTTAAGTAGTATTTTTCACTTCATTTTTTATTTCAGTTTTTTCTTCAATTTTTTTACTTATAATATCATGATTAATTTACATCAATTTCGGATTTTTATTTATTATAAAATTCTTCTAAGTAGTCTTACATTAAATTGATTTAACATCATTTTCTTAGTTATTTTATTATTTTAATTATAATTCGTATTATTTAAGCTATCTTTCGAATCCCCGATTTGGGCAAACAACTCTTCTTTTATTTCTAACAAAATCTAAAGCTGATTAAAAAGACATTTTGTTTTTTTTCATTAAATAAGATAATAAACAAGTTGTGCTCCTACTTATTCCTGCGGCACAATGAATTAATACACTTCCCCTTTTTAATCCATCAGAAATATCCTGGTATACTGAATCAAAAAATTAAATAATATTTTGACTTTCATGATCAAACATATTATATTGCTTATGATATATTTAATCATTTAAATTATAATATACACCTAATCCAGTTGCTGTTGTAATTACTGTTTTTATACCTTTTTCTTTTAATAATTACTTATCTAATGCTGCTGTATAATCACCTAGCCATAATGCACCGTGATTGAGGGTTGAATTTTCGTCTAGAATTTTATTTATGTTTTAATAGATATTATATTAAGTTCTTCTGAACATTTTTTTTATTATTATATATTATTAATTCTGTAAATTTATATAAAAATAATTAAAAATTTATTTATTAAGTTAGCTTTTTTTTAAAAAAAATTGTTGTTAGAATTTAATTTTTTATTTTATGTAAATTAAGAGCTCTAAAAAAGAAAAAAAAAATTAAAAATAATTCAATATAAAATTAAATTAATATATATAAATTATTTAGAATATATATTTATATTTTATATATATATTTTTAAAAAGATATTTATTATCATGTAGAATTTCAAATAAAATAGATTTTTTACTTTTTTTCTCATTTTTTCATTTAAGAATATATACTTTCATATTTATTTTAATAAGATTCTTATATAAAATATTCATGATTATTATTCTAATTTTAAGGACTAATATTATTACTATTTGTTGAAAGTGTATTTTTTTTATTGATATTTATTTAATTATGCTTATAGAACATAATTTAATTATTTTTATAATTAGGAGAGTTAGATAACATTTAAATATTGGCAGAATTAGAGCTTTTTTATAAAAAAAAGTTATTTTTATTATATATATCTATATCATTATTATTTTCATTGTAATTATTTTTTAAGTATTCTGGTTTTTTAATTTCATTTCTATCCGATTAAATTTTAATTGGCTTATTATAATTAAAATGATTTACATTATCAATATTTTTATAAGATTTATAGTTTTTATCTTTAGTTAAATTTAATTTATTTTCTTATTTGATTTAAATTATATTATTTGGTTATTATTATGAGTTAGTAATATCATTAAATTTGAAAGTACACTATTTTAAACTACTCAATAAATTATTTTAAGAATTGCTATAAAAATAGTGATTATTTCTAGATTTAATATAAGAAGTTGGTGTATAAGATTTTATTTTTACTTCATTATTTTTATTAATTAAATTATTGTTAATAGAATTTGTTCTACCTAAAGGACTTAAACTATTATATTTTTTATTTGAAGTTAAAATATTAGAAGCTTAATTTTATTTTTATTATTTTTCTATTTTTTGTCTTCAATATTATATTAATTATTATTATAATCACCACTATCAATACAAATAGTTAACATTGGTTTTGAAATATTATTTTTTAGGGAATATTATTTTTTTAAGAAATATTATTTTTTATATTTTTTAAATTTTATAAACTTGATAGGTTTTATGAACTTATTTATTATTATATTTATTAATATACTAATGCTTGTTAATTTTAATTAGTTATTTCTTTTAAGGCCAAATTTTCGGAACTTTTATTATTATTTAAAATTTTACGAAAATAATCACTTTATTCATTAAAATTTTATTGATTTAATGATTATGAATTAGAAGATAAATTTTAATCTGAATTCTTTTAATATTGAATAGTATTTTATTAATTATTAAGATTATTTTAATAATTTATAAATGGTAAATTTATTTAATAATTATTATTTTTCTAAACTTCAACTACTTTTTATTCATTTAATTGCTTATTTTAATCTATAGATTCATTATCAATTAAACAAAAAATAGAACTCCAATCATCTTATTATTATTATTCTTTTATAATGCTTTGATTATGAATATTATCCTCATTTTCTATATGTTTATTATTTTATTATTATTATTGATTTTGAAGCGAAGCGTATTTCTGAAGTTCTTATTTAAGTACATTTATTAGTTCTTCTTTTATTTCTAAATTATGTTTAGATATTTTTTCTTTTTCTAATAATATATAATATTATTTAATCCAATGATCTAAAGAATCTTTTAATTTTTTTGTTCTTATTTAAATTTTTCAATTTCTTTTTTAGTTAAATATTTTAATTATCGATTTCATTAAATTGAATTTAAAGTTATTTATTTTCTTCAATTATATTATTATTATCGTAAATATCTTCTTGTTTAATTTTTTATTTTAGTTAATTAACAAATTATTTAGTTATATAATTATTTATTCTTTTTCATTGATTATTTAATTCTTTTATTCTAATTATTGCTTTAGTAACTAATTTTCAGATTCTTATTAAGATTTTTAATTTTAAATAATTAAATTAAGTTAATTATTATCTTATTAAAGTACTTAATTTATATTCTAAACTTACTTAAGCTTTAAATTAGTTTCGTTTAATATTTTATTAATTTAATTTAATTAATTTTATGAATTTTCTTATTCTTATTTCATATTAATTTTTAATGAAATACAATTTTACTCAAATTAAATACATTTTTCATTTTATTATTATATTTAATTAAATAACTCTTTAACTTAGTTTTCTAATTTGATTTTTTCATCACTTTTTGATGATTCCTTTATTTGATTAATTTTAGCTTCTTCATTATTATTTAAATCTAATTAAATTTATAATTATTAAAGATATTATTCAGATGCTTTACTTATATTATTATTATTATTATACGTATTTGTAATATAGTTTTTCATATTATTATAATTTTATTAAGAGTTAAATTCAGAAAAGCTTTTTAAAGATTATTCAGATGTACCAAACAATGTACAATATTAATTTTCATTATATTTTATTTGTTATATATTATTTAATTCATTTTAGCAATTTTAATTATTGGATTATTATTATTAATTTTAAAAAATTTAATTTTAATTTTTTAATATATTATATTAATCGAATAGTTAAGGAATTAAGTTACAATAATTATCAATACTTTAATATTAAAAATTATCTTGATTTAATTAATTATTAATTTATGAATTCTAGATTTATTTTTTAGGATTTTCGAAACTAAGATTTATATATTATTTTATGTTATTATTTTATATTTATTAAATATTTATTTGCAAATCAGATTATTATATTTGTTATTTTTAAATTGCTTATTGTTAATACTATTATAATAATTATTACTATAAATATTAATTTTATAATTATTACTATTATTATTTTTAATTCAATTATTGCTATATTTATTACTATTGTTATTTTTAATATTATTATTACAAATCGTTTTATTATATATATAATTACTATTATTCTAAAATAAATTATTTAATATTTTATTATTATTATTATTATTATTATTATTATTATTATTATTATTAATATTTAGTATATTATTATATAATAATATCTTAACATCCTTATTTCATATTTTATTAAATGTTTTTTATACCATTACTTTTTTAATTATCATTTGTTATATTTTGAGTTTAGCTTATATTTTTTTGTATATTCTAATATTGATTTTGTTCTATTTTATTATCTTTTTAGGCTATAATTTCATTTTATTTTATATTACTTTTAATTTACTATTTATTTTCTTAATTATTTATATTTTCTGATTATATTTATGAATATGATGTATTTAATTCAGTACATTATAATATCATATTTAAGTTGTTATCATATTTGCTAAAAATTTCTTAACTTTCAAACTACCAAAGTCTTATTTATCCTTTAAAATCTGAAGTTATAAAAAAATTTTCATCAAGATTTATAATATTAGAAATTTCACTTTTATGCTTACTACTAAATTAAGAAATAATAAAATTTTTTAGGTTTATTACTGAATAGTCATTTTGATTATTTACAACAATAAATTCTTTATTTAAATAAGAAATCTATTTAATAATATTATTTTATAATTCTATTTTTTTAACCATTTATTCTTTTTTTATACTCCAAAATGTTAAAATTCCCTCATTTCCACCTAATATTAGCTAGTCTGAATCTTAAGGATTAAAAATAAAAGAATTAGTTTAAGTATAAGTCAATACTTATTATTCTGTTACTTATTTTTTTAGGTTGTATATATTTATATTTCCATCTTTTGTACAAATTATTATTTAATCTTTATTTTTTTAGCCTGGAAAAAATAAAGATTAGACGACTTTATCATTTTTATCAAGATTTATATTCATTAATTAATTTTTGATTTTAAAAGTTTTATCTTATTCCAAAAATTAATATTAGAAGAATTTATTTTTTTCATCAACCAAAAATACACTTTATTTATTATATTTAAGAACTTCTACATAATCAATATTATTGTTATGGGTGGAAATGTTTTCTACTTTTTTATTTTTCCAATCAATAATAATCATTATATTTCCTTCTACTCCTATTAAATATTCAACAATTCCAAATAAAATTTTACAAACCCTATCTATTTTGAATATTTTTTTAATTCTTCCTGTTCTCCAATTCCAAACTTTTATTTATTAATCTTCTGAATAACTTGCTGAATAAAACTTTTCTAATTTTTATAAATATAATACTTTTCCATTGTGAGCATTCGTTCCTTTACAATCTTATAGTTCTTTGGATTTAAGACCGTTTGTATTATCAATAGCTATTTCTTTTTTTTAATTTATATAAAGTTAATAAAAAAAATTAAACCGTAATCTGCTTCAAAACTTTAATTATTTCCATTTAGCCAAGAATGAATATCAAAAACATTATCAATAGTTAATAGCCAAGTCTAATATTTATTTAAATTCTATTATAAATAAGCAAATCCAATTAATGATATTCCTCCGAGTAAAGATTCATCATTTACAAATAAAGGCATTTAATTGTAAAGTTTTATTTGAGAACTAGCAACATCTAAAGGGTTGTATTTATCGAATATAAGGAAGTTTTTATTGATTTAATAAGTATTTATTTTGTGGATTTGCTTTTTTTTATTTATTTCTATTGGCATTAGTATATTTTATTCTATATTTGAGTTTAAAAATTCATCGAAATTCTTTATATGGACTATACCGCAACTTTCAATATCATAAATAGGTTATTCTAACTACATTATGGAATACGGACAATATTATTATTCTATTATTGAATCTTAATTCCATTCGTCATATGTGAAACTTTTTTCAAAATAAATTTCTTTTATTCCTATATACTAGCCTTATGATGTTTGAAAAACAAAAGAATCCCTTTAACTTTATTATTTGGTTTTTAAAGAAATTACATTCACTATTGGAGTTATTATATGCTAGTTTGAAACTAAAACTCCTGTTCCTTCCTTTTTTTGATTTTCTTGGAAATATAATAATCTGCCTATACTTTTGTGCATATCTAGCTTGTTTTGTGATTAAATTCCACATAAATTACGGTTTTATTGTACACCTATTATTCTAGTTGAATCCATAATTAATTTATAAAAAATATTTATCTAATAATAAATATTATTACTATTTTTATTTAATACAGTTAATATTTTTTTTTTATTTAAATTAATATTCTTTTAAATATAAATGAAATTATATATATACAAAATAATTAAAATAAAAATAAACACATATTTATTAAATAGATTAATCTTTTATCTAATTTTAGGTCGAATTACTTAAAATAAAAATTTAAATAATTTAATAAAGAGAATAAATATAATAGTAATATATCTCAACAACAAAAATTGGGTAAAAAATATAAATATACCAAGGTTGGCAATATATAAAGATTATTGGGGATTATATAACTAATTAGTGAAAGTTATAAGCAAAAAATTTTTTTGTAAATAATTTGATTTCAAATAAGATAAATTTTGAGTGTTACTATTTTGATTTTTAATTAAAGTAAGTAGTTAAATGTATTGAATATTATTGTTGTTATTATTTATTTACAAAATTAGCAAGAGGAAGTTTTTGAGTTTTCATTTATAGAAGCTTTTATTTAGGAAGATTATTTGGTTGATTATATTAATATTAAAGTTATTTTAGCTATCAAGATATAATTTTTAATATATATATATATAAGTTGTATTTATAATGTTTTATTAAATTTTTTAATTTAATTTTTTTTTTATTAATATATATATGATTTATTATTTAAGAAAAAAAAAAAAAAGCTTAATATTTAATATTGAAAATACATATACTTTCGTTAATTTATTAAATAATATTTTTAAAATAAAAGTTTATCAATTTATAGTATTTAAATATTTATTTTTTTATTTAATAATTTTAAAATTAATTACTATTTATACTATATGTAGATATTATTATATTGCTAATCATAAATTATATATTCATAAAACATTAAAACTTTAAATAATTAACATTATATAATTATAATATTTAAATATATGCAATATCTCTATTTTTTAAAATATATTTATTCTTAAGATTTTAATTTTATTTCTATTTCAATATTTTAAATCTTATTATTCTTATTAATTTGCATTTTTTAATTATTTTTCTAAATATTTTAAAGTATTTTATCCAAAATCTATAGCCTCTTTGTATTTTATTGAACACCTATGTAAACAACTTAATTAACCAACTGATAAATTGGGTTTAGAAACATCTTCAATACATTTATTTAAACATGTTTTTTACATTATTTTGTAGGTTAATGCTTAATTTATATTGTTTTCATTTTATGTGTTTGTATTAATACTCATTTAAATAAAATGTATTTTTAAAAAATTTAATTTTTTATTTTTTTGTATTTCTATGTAATTAAAAATTTCTTATTTAAAAGTAACTTTGTAATAAAAGATATAAAAATTAATTTAGTATAAAATAAATATTTTAAAAATGATAATAAGTATTATATTTAATATTATTTAGATCACAATATTATTTGTCTTTTAAATATTTACATATCAAATTGAAATAATAATAATATTTATAAAACAAAAAAAATATATATTATAGATTGTTAATATTATAATAAAGAAAAAATAAATTTTTTTAACTAAAAAAATAAAATAAAGTTTATTTATATATATAATGAAGTATTTTATTTACAAAAAAATAAAAAAAGTATTATTAATAATATATTAAAATTGGTTTATTAATTATATAATTTTTTATATATTTATTTATTCTAGTTATAATTAGTAAAAAAATAAAATAAAAACACATTCATATTTATATTTATATTTATATTTTTTATTCGATTATATATAAAAAGCAGCCTATTTATTATTTTCAGTTATTAACATTATTTTCTTCATAAAAATCTTCTGTAGATAATTTGTTTCTTTCCTATTCCTATATTCTTTCTGCATTAGTTCTATTAAGAGTTTATTTCATTAAAAATACACTGAATAATCCTACAGTAAATACACATCCAAAAGTACATATGCACCAAAAAGCTCCTGATTTTTTATCACTTCCGCTTTCAATAATTAAACTAAAACCGCTCCCTAATACAAACCCAATCACATGAGAAATACTATATAAAAATCCCGAAACAATAGCTTCTCCTACAGGGAAGCATACTTCATTTGCCAATTCGAGCATTATAGGAATTATTGGAATTATAAAGAATCCTAAAACTATGCAAGGAATCAATACTAGAGCAAATAATTCAGTTTGAAGCATAAAAGCGAATAAAATAATACTCAGAGTACTGGATATAATACATAGAATTGCAAGTCTTTTATATTAAAATGTTTTTTTGAGAAGCCTTAAAAGTACTACTGAACCCAAGATACCTGATGCGACGCATATTATACTAGATATAGTCGTTTCAGTAGTTCCGAATCCATATGGACTTATTACTTAACCAAGAATGACTGCAAAGTCAATAAAGGAGCCATATATTAAGGAAAAACAGAGGGTTATAAGTAAATAGGTTTTATTTTTAATTAAGAATTTTAATGAGTCGCCAAATTCCTCACGTTAAACTTTAGATGAATAACTAGGAGGAGTCAAAGGCTTATCTTTATAAAAAATTAAATTAACAATTGCAAAAAGAGAGACTATAATAGCTTAGAAAAGTAATAAATCAAAAGTTAGTTTTTTTCCTTTAGTATATTATGGGTCGTCATTATTTGTAGTGTATGAAGAAAAGTAAATTCCAGGAATCAATAAGCCTATTATACCAGAAACTGTAGAAAAAAAACTCAAAATACCAGTTATAAATGCTCTTTGGGCTGGATAGAACCAATTTGATGAAACTTTTTTATTATATTTTTATTAATATTAATTTTTTTTTATTTACTTTTGCTAATTGCATTAATAATAAATGGATTTGCACAACCTACAAAAAATTAACCTAAAATTGCATAATTAAAACTATAATTAACAAAGCATTTAATCCAACAGGCTATTAATGCAAATATACAGCCTATTGTGTTTCCTACTTTAGTTCCATACTTTTCAACTATATAGTTAGCTGGAAAAGACATTGGGACATGAACTATCATATGGATTAAGCTTGTGAAATTATATATAAGGGTAGATTTTTTATATACTTAGATTAATTCAGCTGCTTATGGGGAAAAAGAAGTTTACATAATGGATATTTGAATCATTCCGAGAACATATATGAATAAGTTAAAATATCTGTATCTATAAACCCTGAAATTTTTTTCGGCATTTTCTTCGATTCTTTCGAGGTCACTTTCATTTATGTTTTCTTCTTTTTGGAAAAAACTTTATTCTAATTCTTGTTTGGGTTCTGCCATTTTTTTTTATTTTTTTGATGGGATTGTTTTTCTTTAATTTATTTTATTTATTTTAATATATATATGTTTAATTATTTTTTTTTATTTATATAATTATGATATTTTATAGTAAAATTTATATCATTTTATATTTTTTTAATAATAATTTGAATATGATAAATTTAAAAATAAATGAATTTAAAGTTTGATTATTAATTTTATAATTTTAAATAAAGAGTAATAAATAAATTACTATATATTGGTTTTTAAAAATAATAATTAAAAGTATCATATATGTAATATTATGATTATATATTTAAAAATGTATTTATGTCTTAATTAATAATAAATATTTTTTTATAAATCTATCTATTATAATTTAAAAAAATAAAATATCAAAATATATATTATAATTAAAATGGCTTTTTTTTTTAAAAAAAAAATAATTAAATAAAACTCAATTTAATTTTAAAATCTAATAATTTTTATTTTTTTTTAATTTAAAAAAAATAATAATTTAAATAGTATAATAAAAATTTAATTTTATTGCATTTAAGAATTAAAAATTATTAAAATATTAAATAATATTATTACTATTTTTAATCAGTAATAAAATTAATTTATATTTTATTATTTTCATGCATAATCTTATTTTTTTAAAAATTATTCTTCTAATTATTATTCATCCTAAACTATACTTGTATCTATATTCTCTTTTTTATTTTTCATTAATTTATATAAAGAACAAATAAATCCTAATAAACATATTCCAGAAAATATAAATCCTAAATATAATATCAATTCTCTTATTAAAAGTCCTGTTTTTAGTTCACCAAACAAAGATATTACCTTAAGTAAACAAAAAATTAAGAAATTCAAATAAATTTTAAAAAAAAAATTACTGCATCTTCGGTTAAGTTTCCGGACCTATGTACATAAAAGAAGGGTATCATTACTCTATCATTTTATAATTTATTAAATAAAATATCTTTTTCTAATAAGACTACACCTTATAAATTAAGTACGATACTGAGTGAGGTTCCTCTTTTTTTATTTTGGAAAAAAAAGTTATTTATATTAATAAAAATATTAAGTTTTTTTAATTATTTATACGTTATTGGTTCCACCAAAATAAATGTTTAATCCCAATTACTTGGATATTATGGATTTCCGTCTGTATTATAAACATCTATAAATTAAGTCATATCAGGATCTATATTTAACATATGAGTTTTAGTATTAAAAATTGGTCCAGATAAAATTGAAGTTAAATTAAGAGTATTATTATAATCGTAATTGTACAACTTTTATATTAAAAATATAAATAAAAGTATATTTTTTTTAAAATACTTTTGCGTTTTCTTAGCAAACTTTTTAACTTTATAAAAAACATCCGCTTACTTCAAAACGATTAGAATTCAATCCAAAATAATTCTAATTTTATTAAGTATTTTTTACTTATCCTCCTTAATAAAGGGTATTTATAAAAATATTTAAATTAGAATCTTCATCTAAATCGGGCTTAAAGATAATATTATTAAAAATAAAAATATATAATAAATTTGTATAAAAAAAAAAATTATATATATAAATATTAATAATATATTTATTTATATAAATATATAATATATATATATAATTATATATATATATTTTTTATTTTACTTCATTAGCTCCTGCATCTGTACCTTATATTTATATATTTTCATCCCATGGGCTGACTAATTAATTACTAACTTAAAATCCATCAAATATTTACTTATTTATTGTAACATAAGGAAATTAGTTTATTTAATAATATTATCTGACTTATTTTATATTTTCTTTTCCAGTGTACATTCCTTATTTTTAAGCTTGAGTCGGATCTGACATATTCAAATCATTATAATTAACTATTAAAGATATTGACGGATCTCCTCCTTATTAAGGATTTTAATATTTTAAATTTATTAAAAACGGATCTTCATATCCAAATAGGTAATTATATGCTGTGTTTTTTATTGTCAAACCTCCAAAGCCTGTAAAAATAACCATATATCTTTATATTTATTTTAAATAATAAATAATATTTTTAAAAAATATACCTTATATAATCTAAAACTTATGCTGGTTCTTAAAACATATAAAAATCCTTAAACTATGAAATATTTTCATCCAAGAAAATTTGCTAAATTTTAGTTCCTGAAAATAGCATATTAAAGCTTAGTAATTAAGATGCCTCTTCATATGTAAAATTTTAAAATTTTAGTTTAAAAGTATCTTAAAATGTATTATAAAAATAATTATATTCAAAAGGAGATGGAAATAATTTTTCACCAAACCAATCTTTTACAGTTAATGAAGGTTTGAAAATATCTTAAATTTCTTTAGGAATATTTAAAGTAATTAATGATTCTTTCCATTACTTTACTGCTATTTCATATTTCGAACATCTATTTCCATATTCGGAACAATTATATAGTTTTTGTAATTAAAGATCTGTTTAATATATTGATTATCCCTTTTTTATTTAATTTTTTTTAATATATATATATATATATATATATATATATATATATATATTTATATATATTTATATATATATATATTTTATTATACTAAAAATTAATTATTATGTTCGTACATCTAATAAATAATTTAATTTGAAATATTAAAGTCTTTTTAGAATTAAATGCACATATTTAAATTTTGAAAATGTTTACATTCATATAAAAATTCAATAGATTTAGGTGAATAATTAGGTTAAAAGTGTATTGAATTTGTACATATATTATCTATTTATAAACTATTATTAATATATTTTTAGAATAATTTTTAGCAACTATCTATTCCTTGCTATTATAGTTTTTTATAAATAACTTATCCTAAAACTGTATTTAATAATATTTATTAAGTATTATTAAAAGATGAATATATTGCCTAACTTCCTATTCCTCCTAAGCCTGCATAAGCTTAATTACCGCCTTTAGATCTCATTTCTGCAAATTCATTTACTATATAAATACAATATTTCCAAAAAACAAAGGCTCTGTCAATAATTTAATCTTAATAGTATTCTGAAATTAAAAATCTATCAGCAATTAATTACAAGTAAGTCTCATTTTATGTCTATTCGAATTATTTTCCCCAAGAATATAAAATTTTTAAATTACCTTAATTAAGTAATGAGTAGTTAGTTTTTATAAAAATAGTATAGTTTACTGGATTTTCAATATATTCCATTATTTTTTCAGCCCATTCATTAGTAAATTTTAAATTTTGATATTTTGTATCATTTGAGATATGATTAGGTAAATATTTTTAAAGAAAAAATGATATTTCAGGAAAACCGATTGTTGTAGTATTTGTAGATGTAATCGATTCTATTTTATCACCTATTGGTGGATTATTAGATATTCCTTATTAAGACCATTGTAATGCCTTTTTTTTTATAAATATTCGCTTTTTTAATAAAAAAAATTAACTGCATAATATGAATTGTTATCTAATGTATCATTTCCTAATGCATAATAGTCTTTTAATATATTCACACCAAGTGAATATGTTTCACTTATATAATGATAAATACTTTAAATTTATTATAAGGATAATTTAAAATAGTCCATTAGGAATATTTAAGAACCATTTTTTTAATTATTATTTAAATCCTCTTCATATGCTAATATCCATGTTTAAATTGTACTTGAATTTCCTAAACCATAACTTTTGTCATATAGTAGTTATTATTTTTAATCTTTTGTAAATTTTTAGTCTAAGAAATATTTACTATCTAAAGATTAACTTGTATTGAATAATGTTGATTATACTGTACTACCTATTACAGATGGTTTTATTTATTATTTTAAACCAGAAAATAAACTATAAAATGCTTTGTTTTTATATTATTAATGTAAAGAAAATTATATTTTAATACCTTATATTCCTATTTAGGTTTCTGATGCTAATTTTAGTTAGTACCAAAAGCTTAAAGGTCCTAAATTAACACAATTTTGTATTTCTTTTTTTATTTTTTTATTTTTAAAGTTTAAAAAATATATAAAAAAGGAAAATTATAATATAAATTAATATAATTTATAAATTTAAAAAAATAAAAAGAAATCATAAACAAAATTAAATAATTCTTTCATAAATATATATTTTTTTTTTAATATATTTCTATTTAATATTTAATTCTATAATTTACCTTATGCGTTTGTTTATTTAATTGCATGAAAATATTAATAATAATCAAAATCAACTTTAGTTTAATCTTCAGAAAACTAAGGATTGTTAAACTCTTAGAATTCTTAAAAATAAAATTTTTTTGATTCTTAAAGATGTGGCTTCTTTCCCCTAAAAACAAAATCTTCAGGATTTTCAAAGTTATAAAAAGTGAATTATCTTTCAATTTCCATCTTTGTATCTCCAGGAATCATTCCCCATTAACTATGTGTTTTACTTGTCATTATTATTTATTCTTTCGCTTAGCTTTTAATAAAATTTAATAATATGATTGGTAAAGAAATAGCCATAGTTAATAGTAATAAACCGCATATTCCAAAAAACCAAGTAAAACGTCTATACCTATTAAGATTTTTTTACTTTAATAATTGTGTATCTAAATTTTAATCCATTTTAAAAATTAAATGATTTTTTTTTTTAATATATTAGTATTATACAATAAAAAAGAATTGTGTGTTGTTTATATATAAAATAAATTAATTGTAAAAATTACTAAGAAATATATATTTAATATAATTATATTTTACATTTAATTTTGTATAAAAATTAGTCTTTTATAAATCAAATTAATATTTATAATATTTAAAATTGATAATAATTTAATTATTTTTTTCAAATGTAAATAAATTTTGAATAATTATTAAATATAAATTTATATATAATTTAATTTTTATAACAAAATTATATTTAAATATATAAATTTTTTCTTTAATAAATATAATAGTTTAAATTATATAATAATATATATAAGTTCATATATTATTTGAAAATTCTTAATATATATTAACTTTGTAATCTATAAATCCCAAATCGAAAATTCCTTCCGATATACCACAACCATAATACCTATACGAAAAAAAAAAAAAAAAAATTAGAATAAAAATTAATTTTTATTTTTTTTATTAAAAACCAATGTAAAATGCTCTTTTTTAATACAATCTAAAAAAACTATTTTTTATTTCTTTTAATGGTTATATAATTGAAGTATGATTTTATATTTTGAATATATTTTTATCTTATTAATAGAAATTATCATTAAAATAATACTAAGCTTTCTAAACTTATTATATTTAAGAAAATTTATATGGAAAATCATATATTTATTGTTACTCTGATTACTTTATGTATTAAAAAATTAATTATTAATGTTATAAAAATTATATTATTTACATTTATAATTTATTGTTTACTTTAATTAATATATTTAATTTCATAATTATTAATATTTCCCATTTATAAAATACAACTTGAAATAGGTTTACCTTTTTATAAATTCAAATTAATACCTTACTAGATATTTTAATTTAAATTTTAAAATATTTAATCTTTTTTTAAAATATTTTTATTAAAAAAATATTATATTATATATTATTTTCATTAATTAATATAATTATTAAAATATATAAACAAAATAATAATAAAATAGATAAAAATATTCATTTTATAAACTAAATAAAAACTAGTTTTTCTTTATTGAAAACATTGTTTATATATTTATAATTTATATAAATTACTAATAAATAAAAACTTAGGAATTTTAATAAATTAATATATTAAAAATAAATATTAACCTTAATTTATTTTTATATAATTCTAAATATTTTGATTACCAATAGAAGAAAATCTATAATTCATCTCTTTAAAAGGTAATATGCATTTAAATAACTTCGGAATATCTTGATACATTGTTAAAAATATACAATTAGCTATATATTAGTTTACATTTTTATAATTAGATTAACTATAGTCTAAATTATTCTTTAATTAAATTAATTATATTTTTTTTGAAAAAAAATTAAATTTTACTTAAAGTATTTAATATATTTATCTATTTTAAAATAATTAATTTAAAGTATTATCAAATTCATTTTATAAATACAATAAAGCATTATATACCCCAACAACATTATTATTACAATTGTTTTTCTCTGGCCAAACATCAAAACATATCTTATACTTTTTATCATATTCTGATTTTATATTTTCTTATAACAAAGTGCTAAACCCACTCCCTGTACCACCTGTTATACTTTAAATAAAATAAAAGCCTCCAAAATTACCACATTTTTCTATTTCTTTATTTATTATATTATATGATTCTTCATACAATTTTGATTAAAAATAATAACCATTTACAAATTAATGACCACAGTCTTAATTTTTTTATATAATTTTGTTTTAAATAAAATTATTATTAAGCAAGGCATTTTATTTAAGAATTTGTTAAATTTCCATTTTATCAGTATCGATTATTACGCTTCAAGGGATTAAAGTATTATATTAATTATCAGAAAAAAATTTGGAAATATTATTTTTATCTATTAATTATTAATTTTAAAATGATTTTATCATCATTTCCCAATAATCAGCACATATTTTTGAGCCAGCTCCTCCTATAGATATTCCTATAAATTATTAATTCATAATTTGTATAATTATTAGTATAAAAAAAAAAATTCGAAAAAAGTATGCAATAAATAAAATGTTAATATATTAATATAAAAAATAGTAAATTAATCAAATAAAAAAAAAAAATATATAAAGAATAAACAGGAATGAATTATAATGAAAGAATATATTTATATTTTGAAAATTAAAAATTATAAAAAGAGGATAATTAAATATAAATAAAATATATATATATATATATATATATATATAGAAAAGAATAATTATAATAAAAATATGTATTATAAAAAAAAAAATATGAAAAAATAAAAATATATTTAATAAAAAATAAGAAAAATTATAAATAAAAAATATAATATATTTATTTTAAATAAAAAATATAATATATTTATTTTAAATAAAAAATATAATAAAAAGATATAAAAATTAAAATTAAAATTAAAAAAAAATATAAAAAAAAATATAATATAATAATAAAAATTAGTTTAAAAATAAATATTATTATAAGAAACATAACAATAATAAAAACAATAATAATAATAATAAATATAATAATAATAATAATAATAATAATAATAATAATAATAATAATAATAAAAAAAAAAACTAATTATATAATCAAATAATTTTTTTAAAAAATAATAAATATATTAAAAAACATTAAATTATTATAAAATGTTATTTAATATTTTTATTTTATATATATTTATTTATTATTCTTCAAAAAGAAATACAAAAAAACTACTTTTCAATAAGTTCCTATATCGAATTAAGGTAAATTTTCCCATAGAATATTTAAAGCCATCTTTTGTAAATTCTCCATAATTTCAACACTTTCAAATAATAAAAATTATTCCCTTCCTTCAACATTTGTTAAACATATCTTCAGTATCTATTATCTAATAAATTATTCAGCCACACAATGCTAAACAAACACTTCCAAATCTTCTTCTTTCTATACAAAAACACTTGCCTTATTTTCAAGTACACTATCAGCTAAATTAATCGGTATTATTGATTACTCTTCCTATTTTTCCTCAATTCTACTTGATAAAGGATTTAATTATAAATTTTCTAAATTGGGTTTTATTTTCAACAAAGCAACTTATTTAATATTTTCTTAGCTTTTTACAAAGCAAAACTTTATTTTTTGTTACAAAGCTTCTTCTTTAAAAATTCCGTTAATAAGATATTAATTAATTTATTCGATTGTACTTTCTTATAATCCAAAAATATTTTCATTAGCTTATATTATATTTAAAATAACCGATTAAACATTACTTTACAAAATAGGAATTAGTTCTTATTATTTTTACTGATTAGCTGTGAAAATATTATTCAAATTTAATTCCCTTTATGCCAAAATATCTTCTACTTAAATATTCAAAGGAAAATCAATTGAACCTTCTATTGATTAAAGCAATATTTTAAAATTTTCAATAAATTTTTCAGAATTTAATAAAATTTCAGACGCTTATATTACCACTTCTTAAACAGAAGATTATGTTAATGCTTATAAAAAAAGTAAATATTCACCAATTAGTCCACCAATTAATCCAACTTTTTATAATATATTAATTATATTTTTTACAAATTTAATTTAATTTTTTTTTATTTAATTATATATTTATTTACTGAATGGCCTATTTTGTTAAGATCCATCGATATCTGAAATAATTTAATGCAAAACGTTGTTTTTAAGTTCAGCTTTTGATAATATTTTTTATTAAATTTATTCAAGTAATTAATTTAGTCTTTCTAATTCTATTTTTTATAACTTTTCTTCACGTGCTTTTTTTTTAAATCTAACAACTCTTATTCTTATCTAAGCTTATCATCTAATTACTATTATCTTTATATTAATTAATTGTCATAATGATATTAATGAATTTTTTTATTTTCATTAATTAATTAAATACAGATATCTAAAATAAATAATAAAATATAGTATTTTTAAATATAAATATAATATAAAATAAATATTAATATATATATATATATAAATATATATATATATATATATATATTTTGTAAATATTAACCTTCCAATTAATTTTCTATTTTTTCAACTCTTATTAATTCTTTAATAATATTTTAATAAAGCCATGGTTCAAACTAATCATATAAAGCCATTTCTAAAGGTTTTCTGAATACACCTTAATCTTCTAACATATTAATTGTATTATTTTTTAAATAATATAAATGATTTTTGCTTATATTTCTAGCAACAAGTTTTTTATGTGATAATATATTTATTTCTTTTTTCTTATCATATTATATTTTTCTCCTTTCATTTTCATCTTAAATTCTCTTTTCTTTTGCTTCAAGTCTTTAAACTTCTGCTAATTCAACATTTCTAATTTATTCAAATTATTTTTATTATTCTTTCATCGTCTTAAGTTCTTCCTCTTCTAATACTTCCATTCTACTATTTTCTAATATTTTTTTTATCAACACTTATAATATAGTCTCTACTTCTTAATCAAAATCAAATAAATCTCCCTCCCATATTTATGTTTCACGATCAATACCATCTTTTTAAGGAAAAAATAATCTTGCGTTCGGTCTATCTATGAAAACTTCCGTTTATGTATCTTTCTCGTACTCTGGGGGTTTATCAGTTAATGTTTCTATGTATTCATCAGTTTATACTCCGAAATTTTATCTTCCTGCTAGAGCTTTTGGAGTACCAGGTTCAAAATAATTTTGCTTTTAATCTTTTTAAGTTTTAATCTATTTTTTTTAAAGAATAATATATATAAAGTTATATACATACATATAGAAATAATGAAAATAAAAATTATTTATAAATTAAACTATTTAAATATAATTTTATTTTAGAATAATTAATAATAATAATATTAAGTTGATATATATTTATTATTTTTATATTTATAAAATGTTACAATTTAAACTTGTTATTTTTTTTATATGCTAGTTTATTATTTTGTATTCATTATTTCATCATCTCTAGAAGATACAACCCTTGCATATGTATTACCTCTTACAACTCTTTTTTCAAACATTAAATTTTGAAATTGACTATCATTTCTTTTTTTATTTTTTAATCTAAAAATAATTATTTTTAGAAATTTTTTTTTTACTCATTATCGTTTAAATTTTCTCTATATTTTTAATGAGGTTAGATTAATTTTGGTTTTGCAGAAAAATCGTATGTTTCGCTTTATATCGCTTACATTGTAACTGTTTTTAATTATTTTTTGATAATTTATATTATTTTCAAAATATTTAAATTAAATGAATAAATATTTTTTATTTTATATTTTAAATCAATATATATAAATATCATTAATTATAATCAAAAGTTATCTTTATTTATATTAAAAAAAAATAATGATATAATGACAAAAAAAAAAAAATTTAAATAAAATTAAAATAAAAAAAATAATTATTACTAAAAAAAATAAACATAAGAAAAATCAAATGTTTTATATATTATATATATATATATATATATATATATATATATATATATATATATATATATATATATATTATGACAAATAAAAAAAAATAAGACTAAACAAATAAAATATAAATTCAATACATAATAATAAATATATTTTTATTTATTTTAATAAAAAAAAAACAAAATTTTCTTTTTAAAAAAAAAAAAAATATTAATAAAAAAAATGATAAGCTCAATAGTATTTATAAACTAAAAAGGAGAAATATTAATATATAGAGTATACAAAGATGATATTGGGAGGGCTGAAACAATGCAATTTTGTTCCAATATTATAGCTCGAAAAGAAAACAAAGAATCTCCAATAGTAATAATTGACGGAACTTCATTTATTCATATATGTAATAAAGACATAATATTATTAGCAACAACTAAATGTAATGTAAATGCAGCAATGACAATATAATTTCTTTATTAAATGATTAATGTATGTAAATCTTATTTCGGAGATTTTGATGAAAATCACATTCGTAAGCATTTTGTTTTAATATATGAATTATTAGATGAAGTAAAGAAAAAAAAGAAAAAAATATTTTATATTTTCTTTTGTTTATTTTTTTTTTAATTAAAGGTTATGGATTATGGAATGCCTTAAATGCTTGACCATGATTTATTAAAATAGTTTATCTAAGAAGGTGGATAAAAACAAGAAATGATGAATGATATAGAAAAACTTAAATAATTAACGTCTTAAGCCACTAATGCAAAATCTTGGAGAAAAGAGGGCATTTTTTACAAAAAAAATGAAGTTTTTATTGATATTATTGAAAATGTTAATGTTAGTATGTCTGTTAAAGGTACTATTCTACGAGCAGATGTTTCCGGGTAAGTTAAAGTTAAAGCACTTTTAAGTGGAATGCCTGATTGTAAATTCGGGATGAACGATAAAGTGTTAATGTAAAGAGAACCTTAAGCCCCTGGAGCAGCAAATAAATAATCAACAACAGGAGCTACTACTACAGATTAAAAAGGTATTACTATAGATGATTTAAAATTTCATCCTTGTGTATTATTACCTAAATTTGATAAAGGTAAAATAAAATTAATTTTTTTTTTATAAATAAAAGCTAAAATATATAATATTTATTTGTGAAATAATACATTTATTTTTTTATATAAAATTCTTATAAATTCTAATTTATATATATCTATAATTTTTTAGTATTAATATTATATCTATATATAATAATAATAAAATAAAAAAAATAGAAAGAGCAATAACATTTACACCCCCTGATGGTGAATTTACATTAATGACATATAGAATAACTGAAAATGTAACACTACCATTTAAAATAATGCCTGTAATAAACGAAAACGGTAACAACATAGAAGTTCGTGTAAAAATAAAATCCATTTTCGACAGAACAATGTTTGCCACAAACGTATGTTTAAAAATTCCTTGCCCTAAAAATACAGCTTAAGCAAATTCATCTCATAGTATTGGAAAAGCAAAATATGAACCCGATTAAGGAGCAATAGTTTGGAGAGTAAAAAAATTTTAAGGAGATACTGAAGCTATTTTAAGATGTGAAATTGTTTTAAGTAGTTCTTCTGCAAATTAAACTTGGATTAGACCTCCTATTAGTATGGAATTTCAAGTTTCTATGTTTACTGCTAGTGGATTAAGGGTTAGATTTTTAAGAGTTGTAGAAAAAAGTGGATATCATCCTTTAAAATGGATTAGATATTTGACAAAAGGTGGTGAATATATACATCGTATTTGATATTTTTTATTATATTATTTATTTTCTTATGTTATTTTTTTTTACACATATATAAATATATATTTAAGTTATAAATTCTTAAATATTTTTCTTTTCATTTTTAAAATAAATAAAGAAGATTAAATAAGTTGAAAATTTTTATTTTAAGATTGATTAAAATAAACTTTTTTAGTTTATATTTATACTCCTCATTTTTTATTTTCAAATAAAAATTATAATCTTTATTTTTAAATACTTTTTTTTATATTTTACTTAGAATATCTATTATTGGTAAAAAATTATTTTAAATTTAAAAAAAATTGACATATATATATATATATATATATGTATATATTTTTAACTCAACAATAAGAAATTAATTAAAAACTTTAAACTTATTTGAATAAAAAATAATTATTGAAATAAATAAAGAAAATCGAAAAAATCAAATATTAAATAATTAAATATATATATTTACCTTAAAACTTTCTAAATAAAGTTTATAATTTTTAAATAAAATAACAATAATTAGTTTTAGATTAACTTTATAAAATCTAAATAATATATATATTTAGATAATAGGAAATTAAATACAATCTGAAAAAATTGATTTAAACGAAATCAATTAACTAATTTCAAAATCAGGTTAAGTACACATTAATTGTAAAAAAAGGCCATAAAATTAATAAATAAATATAATCTTTAGATGAGAAAAACATATTATATTTTTAGGATTATCAAAAAATGTGTATCACCAGAAGATTATTTAAATAAATAATAAAAAGTTTAAATAGATAATAAAAACATTTAAAATGAAAAAAATAAAAAATAATTGATATTAATAGAATCAAATAAAATAAGATTAAAATATATAAAAAATATAGACATTTAAAAACAATATTAATAATTTAAAATCTAAAAAATTTAAATAATATTAAGCTTTAATATTTATTATATGATTTTTAAATATTAAACTTAAAATTAAAAAATGAATAAAATTAAGAAAAAAATCATTTAATAAAAAAATGAATTATTTTATAAATAATATTAATTATATTGAAAAACAAATAACATATCTAATTTATAAAAATGTATAATTAAACCAAAAAAAATGTATATTTAAATAATTAAAAGATATAATTACATTAAAATTTCTATTAATAATAATCTCAAATAGAAAATTATAATTTTAAAAATGGATGATGTAACAATTTAATAATTAAAAATTGAAAAAATATGGCTTTTAATTTAAATTTTGAAGTAAAAAATTCTAAAATAAAAGTATTAAGTAAGTTAAAATATAACTATCAATTAAAATCACAAAAATTCTTATAAAATTAAATATCTTTGCAAAAATAAAATTTATTATAAAAAAAAACATTTAAATGATAATACAAACATATAGGCAAAATATTATAAAAAAGTAGGAAAAAAAAATTATTATATTTAAGAAAAATAAATAAATTTATAAAGATTAATTAATTATAAAAATATAATATTATTTTATAATATTAAAATAAATTAAAAATTAAAATATATGAATATAATTATTAAAAAAAATTAAAATGTAAAAATTAAATTCTAGATGACTAATATATTTAATTATTAAATAAAAAGAGCAAAATATTAAAATTGGAGTAATTATCAATTAAAAAATAAGTAAATCAAACATTAATTAGAATATTAATAAAATAATGACTTTTTAATAAAAAAATAAAGAAAATAAATAAATAGTAAATAAATTATTAATTTTTTTTATTTATTTAGAAATAAATAAATTAATTTTTATATCTTTATTGAAAATTTTTATAATTATTATTTATTGTTTTTTTTTAATATATATGTTTTAATCTTAAAATATAAAAAATGTACAAAATTAATATTAAATATGTATGAAATTTGATTTTTATAAAGTTAAGAATATAATAAATTATTATAAAAATTACATGACACAATATATAAATATTTAGTTTATTAAATTTGATAAAGAAAAATTATTAATAATATTTTTTTTTGTTAATAATTTTCTTTGTGTTATTAATATTATTTATGTTTTATAATCAAATATAAGAATTATCTAAAAAGTAAGATCTAAATAAAAATTAAATAAATATATACTAAAAAATAAGAAATAAGGAAAAAATAATAAAGTAATAGATCTTATTAGTTAGAATTATAGAAGAATATACATTAATGTGAAAATATTTAAAATTAAATTATATTTTTATGTTAATTTAAATATTTTCATATTTATATTAAACAAAATTTTTAAATCAAGCTTAATATTTATCTGAAAATAAATATTTAAATTGAAAATAATTTTTTAATAAATTCTTTTTATACATATTTTTAGTTTTCTATTCAAAATATAATATTTAATACATATTTATTTCAAATGAGATATTAATTCATATATATATATATATATATATATATATATATATATATATATATATATATATATATATATAAGTATATATTTTTATAATAAAGGTACAATAAACAAAAATTTTATAATTAATATATTTATAAACCAAAATTTTTATAATTATAATTCTATATTAAAAATATAAACAGTTATAATCAAAATTCATCTTAATTTTTTATTCCTTTTGGATAAGGAATTAACATTGGTTCATTATCTAAGTTATTTAAAGATTTCGGATCTCTTAATTTATTTAAACTTTTCAAATTTAAGTCTCTTTCAGATGACTAAAAAGGAATATATTAATTTAGTTCGTAACCTGTAGTTTTAGTAGGTATAAAAGGTCTAAAATGTTATTTTTTTCCATTTAGTTTAATATCAAAATTATCTATTTCTAATTTACTAAAAACTTCTTTTTAATGATACGCATTATACCATTTTTAATTAATAGAATTCAGATTATTTACAGAGCCAAAATTACCTAAAGTATTTTTTGATTTAATTTTTTAACTGGAACTTAATTAACCTGATTATATTCTTGATATCTTTTATTCGTTTTTTCTTAAAGTAATTTTAAATTATATGAAGAAGTCGGTTTTATTTAGTTTTATTTAGATTAATTTTCCTTTTCATATTTTAAGTTACATGAGCTTTAAATTTGACTTCGATTTTTCACATTTTTTGATGTTTTTGAGTAAATTTTTGAGTTATTAATAGAATCTTTTTTCATTAAATGTAATTAATCAAAATAATCTGGAACATATTTTGCAATACACCAATATCTATTTTTATAAACTAATTTTTATTATTTTTAATTGTTTTTTATTTGTTCTTCTTATTTTTTATATTATAGGCTTTCTTCTAAACTTGGTATATTAAATATAGGTTATTTAAATAATTCTACTTATTTAGTTGCTTTTTTAAAATCATGTGGATGTTTAGCTTAAGAATTATCCTTTTTTTTTAAATTAATTTTTTTTTTTTTTTTAAAAAGCAAATTACCATCATAGATTTTTTTATAATATTTTTTTCATTAAATTTTTAGGCAATTAATATTTTTCTTTATTTTTTTTTATCTTCCATTATCTAATTTTTATTTACTTAAAGTTACTAATTAAAATCATTCATTAAAATTTGGTGATTATTTAATCCGTTCTCTATTTCTGCTTATTATTAATACTCATAATATTGTTCTAATAAATTGCTTAATTATTAATCAGACTATTTTACATTATAAACATTTTTTATTAATTTACTATCTTTATAATAATAATTCATTAAAAAATGTTTTTTTAATATTTTTAAATTGTTAATTAAAATACAAAGAAAATAAAAAATAAATATTAAAAAATAATTATTTATTAAATTTAAATTTAAAAATAAAATTATAAATGTAAAATTATATTCTTTATAATTTTAATCAATAATATTTTTATTTTAAAATAAATTTATATTTAGTCAAAATTATAAAGTATTCAATAAAATTTATTATATTCATAAATTAATAACTTAAAATGTATATTAAATATAAGTAATTACCATATCCTTTAAATAAAAAAATATTATTTAAAATAATTATTATATTAATTCTGATATTTCTAAAATTTATAATTAATATGCTTTGTACTTAATATTTTTTTTTAATATTCACATATCCATATTATGGTATTTTCATTTAAAATTTTAAAGAGATATTTAAAAAAAAATTAATTATTAAAAAAGGATTTATTATTTATCATAATTAACTATCTTTTAAAATTAAGATAATATAAAATAAAAATAAAAAAGCAATAGTAAGACTTAAAAAGAATTTAGTTATAAATACAAAATCAATATATATATTTATAATACTAAAATTTACAAAAAACAATATAAAAGATATACTTAGAAATTTTCTATAATATTTTAATAATAATAAATAATTAAATTATATATTTAGTTTTATTTCATTTATTATAAAAAAATTATCTTTTTCATATAATATATAATAAATAAATACATTTAATTTATTAATAAATTATTATTTAAATAAAATATTAATCTATTTTATTATATATTATATTAAATACCAGGATTTTTTTTTTTCACGTATTATATCTTTTGTATTATGAATATATTATCTTAGTTATTTAAATATTTAATTCAAAATAAAATTTTATAAATAATATCTTAATAATATAAATTTTTAATTATTATTATTTTTTTTCTATATAAAATATAAATTTAATGTTATTATTTTGTTTTACTAATAAAAATTATATAAAGCATTTTTTTGTATTTTTAATCATTATAATAATAATAATAAAGATTTTTTTTTTTCAAAAATAAAAAAAGCTATAATTAAAAATAAATTGATAAATTATTTAATTTAATAATTAAAAAAATATTATTAATTATATACAATATTTTTTTCAAAAAAGCCTATAATGAAATAATACGACTATTTTCTCTTTAAAACTGAAAATATTATATAATAAAAAATTATATATGATATAAAATATTTAATAAATAATACGAATTTATTAAAAATATAGAAATAAATTATTATTAAATATTAATAATTTTTTTTATTTGTTATTTAATTTATTATACAATATATTAAATATAAAACCAAAATTTTAAATAGAATTAATTAATTTTGAATTTCAGGGCATACTTTTTAACAAATTATATAAAATAAAATATTAGGTTAATAACATTATATTAATATAAAACTTAAATAAAATGAGCATAATAAAATAAATATGTGTATTTTTTTTTATATTAATCTGTATAATTTATTCTGAATAAACTACTTGTCATAATAACTGCAAATATTGTTTAGGTGATAAAATAGACTAATGTGTTTAATGCCAGCATGGATTTTTTTCATTAAATAATGTTAATAATCAATATTTAAAATAATGTTTTTAGTGTCACATTGATTATTGTCAACAGTATTACTCTATTATAAAAATAATTATATATGTATAATAAAAAGTTATTTTAAACTATATAAATATATGATAAATAAAAATATAGATGTGATTAATTTGGAAATTGCTTTAAATGTTAAGAATCATATTTTTTATCTTCTAATTTATGTTATAAATGTTAAATTTAAAATTGTTTATAATGTCAAAACAAATAAAAATGTTTAAAATGTTAAGAAGGTTATACACTATTTTAAGATAATAGTACATGTAAATCTATTGAAATTTATTGTTAAATTGGTTATTATTTGAACAATTAAAGTATTTGTTAAGTATGCACATAGAATTGTAATAAAATTATTATTCTATATAAAATAATATTATAATAAATTATAAACTTATTTTTTATTATTTATAGGTTAATATTGTAATTCTTAATATTAATGTTTTTAATGTTCTAATAAATATTATTTTGATACATTTGAATTAAAATGCTTAAAATGTTAAGTTAATTGTATATAATGTAAGCCAAATGAGAACTATTGTTTAGAATGCGAAAAAGAATACACTTTAATTAATGGAAAATGTATAAAAATTTAAACATAAGAATGCTAATTAGGAGAATTTTTTGATAAAAAACAAGGTAAATGCTAAATATGTTCATAAAATTGTTTAATATGTGATTCATAAACTAATTGTTTAGAATGTTTTGATGAAGTCAGTTTTTAAATAATTTTAAAAAAATAAAAAAACGATAATTGTAATTTCTTATTTATTTAAAAAATAAATTTTATATTTATTTTAATAAATAAATAAAAGAAATTAAAAATGGTTTATATAAAAATAATTGATGTCATAATATTTTAAAAATTAGGGAAATTAATTTACAGATAATTTAAATAAAAATAATAGTTTTATTTTAAAATAAATTCATGATTAATATAAATATCTTAAGATAAATGAAAAATCAGAAAAAAATTATAATTATTTAAATACCCATAAATAACGTAATTTATAAGACGAAAAGGACATATCAACAACCGAAATTTCAAAAGATAAATATACCGATGAAAATGACGTAAATGATGAAAAAGATGAATTAGATTAAACTAATAATTAAGATAATAAATAAGATAGATAAATAGATAATATTGTAATTAAAATTTGTGCTCCTAGATGTCCTATAAATATGTATATTTTATATACTAATTAAGAATTTTAAAATTATTTGCAAAAACAACCAGTAAAATTAGAATTTAAAAGACAATTAACATGTAGTTATTGTTCTGCTGTTATAGGATGCTTATAATGTGTAGGTATTGATTCTTTTTGTACAAAATGTAAAGAAAACTACTATCTATATATGGGATAATGCTTTTAAAGTTAATGTCCATCTTTAACATATTAGGTTTTTAATTAACTTACTTAGTAAAAAGATTGCTAATAATTATAGATGTAATTAATATATATATATATATATATATATATATATAAGTTATTAATTTTTTAAATAAAATAATTAAGTGCTTATATACCTGAAAACATTGAATAAGGTTTATTATATATTTTATCTAAATAATAAGTATTATAAAATTCTCAAAATAATGATTTTACTAATAGTGAGATTTGCTAATAAATGTATGGATAAAATTATGTTATTTTAAATTCCTTTTGTTTAAAATAATGTCCAAAAGAAACATAATAAGTAGGAAACTAATGTTTACCTTTATAAGGTTGTTTGAGTATTTTTTATTTAAAAACTTTGGACGAAGTTTGGTGTACTCAATGTGAAAATTCACTATATTTAGCTTTTAAAGGAAAGTGCTTTAAATAATGTCCTGATTATTCTATATAACAAGGCAAAAATTGTGTATAAAATGAATAGAAAAATTATAATATGATTGCATATTAAAATTATAGAATTTATAGTTTTCTTTTTTAATTTTAAGTTATTAAAATTGTAAATTTTTCATAAGCGAAAATCGTAGCATCATAATTAAAAAATTATCTTGGAAATTTTATAGTTAATTTTGAAATATAAAATGATATTAATTTAGATAAATAAAAATTAAACTTAGAATAAAAAATTCTATAATATAATAGTGATCATTAAGAAATAATATCTTAGCTTTGTAATAATAATGGTTTTTTTTAACCATAATCTTATAATCATTATTAATTGTGTTAATGCTTTCCTGGATGGAAAGGCAAATAATTATTATTTTATAAAATATTTTTTTTTAAAACAAATATCTTTTTTTTAACTTTAGGAGAATTTTGTTAAATTAAATAAGAATATTATGATGATTTTTAAAAAATTTCTAATTTTTATATTCAATAAGTTTCTATAAGTGTAAATTCTTTAATTTTAAACTAAGATTTATCAGTTAAAATGTTAAATAAGTTATAGTAAATAGTTTTTATACTTATAAAAAAAATAATTTCTTTAATTATTAAAAAAAGATTTGATGAAGCAATATACTTATTGTATGGATTAGTTAATATTAGGGATATTTATAATTCTGATAATATCAAATCTTTTAAAGAAATTATAGATATAATCAATTAAATACCTTACAATAAATTAAATTAAGATTAATTAAATATAGCTTTAAACATAATTGACAGAATATTTGATATAATGAGGATAATTGATATATAGTAAATAGATAAATAACTTACATTAGATACATTACTTAAATAAGTTTCTTTTATTTTAAATTAGATAATAATATTGAAAAAAACATAATATATATTAAATTTGTCAAATTTAAAAGGATATTCAGGATTAATAAGTCCAAATAAAAATTTTATAAATTTATTTGATCTATATGAAGTAAGTTTTTTTCAAAATACAAGCTAAGATTAAAATTAAAATTATTTAGAAATTATTATATTTCCTTTAGATATGCATTTAACTAATAATTGGATAGAAGGAAATTAATATTTATATTAAATAAATTCAAATATTCTTTAAGTTAATGTTCGAAATATAGATATTTAATAAAATAATAATGAAGATGAATCCTATTTGTTTGAAATTTAAATGAAGACATTAACAAATACTGATTAAAAAGCTTAAAATAAGGGCTTTTAATGGGATTAATTAAAAAAAGAATGGATACATATGAAAAATAATAAAAAATTAAATAATCTCAGAGGTGGCTAAATTGGATTTTAAAGTAGTTAATTTGGTTAATTTTCAATTGGAAGTGTATAAAATTTATATCATTCATATGATTTTTAATCTTAATAAAAATTGAATTATATTTTGAAATATACAATTATTAATTCGTTAATTTTGATATTAATTATAATAGTAGTAGTATGCGTTGTATATTAAAATCAAGTAATTATAAAATTTAATATATAATAAGATGTGGATAAAGACTTTGCTTCTTAAAATGATTGTATTTAATAAAATCAACCAAAACCCTATCAAACAAACTAAAATAATGAACAAAAAAATAATTTATAATAATTATAAACACAAAATAAAGTTTATAGTTAAATAAAATAGGCCTTAGCATTCAAATAAAATAGATTTTAATTTAGATTTAATAAAAATAATAAATAATAAATTTAGGCTTTGAAAGTCTTGAATTTTATGAAATTTTTGAAAGAAAAAAAATAAAGGACTTTTAAATTGAACTTATCAGAAGAATATGTGAGAAATTAAAAATGTTATATTTAAAATCAAAATAAAATAAAAAGCTTTTCAATTACAAAAGACGCTGTTTCTTATATTTTACAGGAAAGAATAATAATTAAATACGGAAGATAATATAAAACATAATAAACACAATTAAATTAATAAATATAATAACATACTGAAAAATAAAAAAGTTTATTCTAAAACTAAGTAAGTATACAGAAAAAGATTGGTAAAATATTAAATATTATTCTTCTATATATTCTTATAAATATGGGGTTTTTAAAATATCCTAATTGGCTTAGAATAGTTACTCTTTTTTCGAGTATATTCTTCATAACTTTTTTCGCAAATGTTCATTTAAATAAATTATTTGAATAAGCAGAAAAGGTTTATAAAATAGATAGAAGTTTAACTAAATAATAAGCTTATCAATAGGCATTAGCAAAATTTTAAGATTAATTATAAAATGTTAAATTTATTATTCTTAGTTCATTAATAACCTTTGGATATTAATAACCATATTTTTTTGTTTTTTTTCTTGTAGTTAATATTATATTAAACAAACTAATAACAAATATAAAAGGAGTGTAAATTATAAATTTTATTCTAAATTTAATAATTATTCTATTTTCAAGTTTATATTTATTTATAAATGAAAATATATTCTTTCTTACTAGTCTATATATACTTCTTATTTGTATTTTCATTGATTTTTTAATTGAAACTATATTAATAATTATAGCGTTAAAAACAAAAATTAATATTTTATACTTCATAGTAAGATGTAAAAAATATGATTTTTGAAATAATTAAATTAATTAATTTATGAATTGAATAGTATAATTAATAAACTTAATACTTATTAAATAATATTACTATTATGATTAAATTCGATTATCTAAATTGTATTAATTTATCTTACTTTACCAAAAAAAAAAATCTATAAGTACATATTTTTAAAATTAATATGAGACAGAATTATAAGCTTAACGATTTTCAATAAAAATATATATAATCTATAAATACTGTAATTATTATATATTTGCTTTTATTTTTTTATTATATTTATTTCAAGTAATATTTAATATTTATCTATTATTTACAAAATAAAAGTCTTGTTATAATAAATAATTATAAAAACATTAACTTTTTATATTAATTTTGTATTTAATGTGTAAAAAAAAACAATAATTTTTTATAAAAAATATAACTAATTAAGATTACTAATTAATATATGTACACATAAATTAAAAAAATATTTAAAATAATTTAAATATATATATATATATATATATTTTAAAAATTTAACATGAGAAGAAATAAACCCGGAACAAGGCAAGCTGATTTGTGGTCTTGGTAAATTTATACAATAAAAAGAGATTTATTAAATTAAAATTTAAATAATTAGGGATATAGAAAATGTCTCTGAAATGAATGGCCCATTAGCTGTATAAGAATATATTCAAGAATTAATAAGTATTTTTTTAATTATCCAAAAATTTAATAATATTTTAACTTGAAAAAAATAAATATATATATATATATTTAAATAGGAAACGATCCTTCAGATATAGAAAAAATATGCACACCACCATCTGATATAGATATTAACATATGGCAATATGAACATTTAAGATAATTTATTTTGGAATTAAATTTATTAGTAACACAATTAAAAGGAGTGTGTACATGTCAAACTTGCCCTAAAATGAAGGCGGCAGATGATTGGTTATATTTATGTGCAGCTCATAAAAATGCTTAAGAAGTAAAAAATTATAATATAAATAATTTTATTATTTTATCATATAAAGTGTTCTGCTATTGATTATATGATACATAATTTAGATTAATCAACTTCAATACTTTAAAATATAAAAAATTATGATAGCAGGTATATATAAAATATTATTATTTATAAAATATCATAATTTAAATAAGAGTTAAAATTTCTTAAAGTGGAGTTAAAAATTTAGCACCTATTGTTAGAAGATTATATAGATTATTTGCACATACATATTTTAATCATAGAGAGGCTTTTATTGATTTCGAAGTAATATTAATTACTTATTATATAAATATTTTGCTTTTATTTTTATAGAATTAAATGCATTTATGCAGCAGATTTACTGAATATTCATTAAAGTTTGATATGATGGCTGCTAAGTTATTAACTATACCAAGAGAAGAATTAGATATTCGTGATGCTGATTGATTTTAATTAAAATTATTAAATAAAATTCTTTTAATTTTTTTTTTTTTTAATAATAAAGTTGAATACATGAACACTTTTTAGTTTAAGTTATTATATTTTTTTAAACTAATAAATGATTTAATATTGCAAATTTTAAATAGATTAATTTAATATTTTCTTTTTTTATAAATTTCTAAAGAAATAATTATTAAATAATTATAAAAAAAAATATTTTAAAAACGGATTATTTTTGTAGATTCTTATTTTTTTTTTAAAAAGCATTTTTATTTTTACTAAAATAATATTTACTATCATAAAAAAATAAATTAAATAAAATATAAATTATGGGTTGTACTGAAAGTAGAAAGACAAATAATCAATCATTTACAGTAGATGAAATATAAAGACTTAAAAGATTTCATACTACATATGCAAATTAATATAATTTGTAAATTGAATTTAAATAAATTATAAGTTTAATACATTTATTATAATAAAAAATTAAAGTATTTAGAACGTTGACAATTTAAGCTTAGAAGCATTTTAATAAATATTTAAAGAAAATAAATTATTAGGTCAATGCTTTTATAAATTTATTATTGACTCATCTAAAAATGGTAAAGCAAATGGAGAAACATTTATTGATGCACGTAAACAAACAAACAAAAATATTAATTTTAATGAAAATAAAAAAGTCGAATTAATATGTAAAAAACCAACTAATCAAATGATGATTGAAAAATATTCTAGTTTTGATAGAATAGAGTTATTAACAATAATACTTAATAAAAGATTAAGAAAGAAACTTGATAAAATTAGATTCGCCACAATAACTTACTCTGAAGCCTATGATTTTATATAAGTGACTTTATAAATGTTTAATGAAAATTATGAAAATCAAATAAATTAAGATATTATAAGAAATATAACTGATAATACATTATCTTTTAATTAGGGTAAAAAATACATATATAAATATTACTTTTTAGCATGTTTTTTTTTTTAATTTTTTATTAAAAAACTCAATTAAAAAAAATAATAATTCATTTGTAGTCTTTTTTTTTTTTTCGATTGAGTTTTGAAAAAAAAAATACAGAAAAAAAAAAAATAATACTAAAAAGTAGTATATGAAAATTAAACTAAAAATCTTTAATAAATTAAAAATATAGGAAACATAGATTGGTGGTCTTTTTGCATAATGATTAGGGAACAATTAGTTTTATTAACCTAAATAATATAATAATATTTTTACAGTAAATTTTTAGAAAAACAAGTTTCGTTTCATTTACCAAAGTTACCATAAGGAAATTAATTATTATAAAACAATGAACATCTTTCTTTATTATTTTTAAATAATATTTATTTGTCAAATTTTCCCAAATTAAAATTAGTATATAGTTCAAACGAATATTCATATAAATTTGAAGACTTCGTAAAAGAATTAACTGCTTTTAAAGGCCCTACATTTGTATTAGTTTAGTTTATAGACGATGATTAATAAAAATATGTAATTGGAGGTTTTAATTAAAATTAATGGATTAACAATTCTGTTCAAGGAGATAGAGAATCTTATGTATTTTCTCTATATCCTAGATATAGAAATTTCTTCCCGTTAGAAGAACAAACTAAAGGATTTTTAGTTAATAATACCCAAATCGAATATTGTAGTATAAATAATTAAGGATTATCTTTTGGAGGAAGCAGACGTGATAATAGCAGAATTTGGATTGATGCCAAAAATTTAAAAGATTCCAGTTGCAAAAACAATAGTGATTTTAATTATAGAAGAGGTTATTTAATTAATTTAAAAGCAAAAAATCTTATAGCCAATCATGTGGAGGTTTATGGATTATACGTCGATTAAGAAAAACTCCGTTATTCAAAATAATCAGATTAAAAAAATAATTTCTATAACCATAAGTATTATATTTGTTTATATTAAAAAATTATTTTTTATATTAAATAATATTTATTTTAGCTTTTTTTAATCAAATATATAGTGAAATAAAAGAAATTCTAAACAGAGCATCACATATAAAAACAGAAGTTTTAAAAGGAATAGATGTAGAAAAACAGAGTACTTTAAGATCAGTATTTAATTAAAAGTAATAATATTTTTTTATATTCTTTTCAAAAAAATATATTTTAATAAATAAAAGTAATCCTGTGATTAATTAAAGAATATCTGTAATCTAGTAATCACCTAATGTTAATATAACTTAGAAGGATGAAATTACTTTTATAGAGTACGACAAAGTTGTAAAAGCAACCAAATATAAAACTCTTACTGAAGAAAGTGAAGTTATTGATAGTAAAAGTTATAATGAACAAATTATATAAAGAAGATCTTTTGGGTATTAATATAATTAAAATATTAACTTTTAAAATAAAAATAATTATGGCATTTATGAAGCAAAAGTATAATTTATTAATATTTATATAATATAATAAAAATTATAGAAAATTGAACGCAAAGGTGTTAATGATTAAATTAGTTTTAATGATTTAAGATAAACATTAGGTATTATAATATTATATATAATAATATAAATTATAAATAAAATTAATAAAAAAATAGAAATTAATTGATAAGATATTAATTAAAGATTTAATTAAGTAATAAATATTCAAAAACAATATTAAATATTTATTTTTTAAATAAAAAAATTTTTAATATAAATATATAAATAATTTTTATATTTCAAAATAAATAATTTTAATAATTAACAAATTTAAATATCTATGAAATGTACAATAATTTTTTTTTAAGTTTATATACAATAATATTAATTAATTTTTTATTTTAATATAAATTTAAATAAAAAATATTTATTAAGATTAAAATATATACATATATACATAATAATTTAATTAAAAAAGTTATAATGTTTATTTATCTTTTCTTTATATAAAATTTTTAAAAACCAATTAGATACTATACTATGTTATTTATAATAATTTAAATTAAAATTTTATTATATTTTTTTTATTAATTAATTATTTGATATAAATCATAATAAATAATACAAAAAGAATTAAAGCTATTATATAATAATCGTATTTTTAATTATTTATTTTCTTTATAACATAACTATCTTAATATTAATATTTTTTAGATATATAGACATTACTGAAATTACTTCATCGATTTAATATTAATAAGCTGATTAAATAGTAAATTTATAAACTTAAAGTTTAATAACTTAAAGCCTTTGAAATCAATGAAAATTCAACGAAAATAAAATGCGTTAAATGAATTATGTTAACATTTGGGAACGCATTTTCTTCCTAATTATGCCTAATTTACTCTTGACAATAACAAAATCAAATCCAAAATTTTAAGCTATATTACTTATAAATCTTAAACAATTTTTTAAAATTTTTTATTTAAAAAAAATTAAAAAGATAATACATATGCTCTAAATGAAAGTTAATTAATATTAATCTTCTATATAAAATTATTTTTATTCTAAAAAAACTATTATTTCTATTCAAAATAAATATATAAAATTAGACGAAATATATAAAATCGTAACTAAAGCTTATCTAAGTGTAAAAATTATTATAATTTTAAATGCTTTAAAGGAAGCATCTATTAAAAAGATCATTTTATGACGGTAGAAATTGAAAAAAAAGAACGATATTGCAAGATTCAAGACATAAAGAACACAACAAATAAAATTTGTCTTAGTGTAAATACCAATAGTGAAATTTACAAAAAATAAAAAGAATAAAATGTAATAATTTTAAAACCAGAAAAAAAATTAAACAATAAATATTGATTTTAAAAATAAAAAAATATCTAATAAAAAAAAGCCAAAATATAATTATTTTTAGATTATAATTTCTCTAAATCAATATATCATATTTTATATATAATTCAATTAATATTATGAAATTTTTAATGAAAATTATTTGTAAAAATATATAAAATTTATATAATAATTAATTTTAATTCAAATTTTTTAAAAAGAACATAATAAATATATATATATATATATATATATATATATATATATATATATATATTTATATAATTTATATATATTTATATTTAAAATTAATATTTATGTATAATTATTTTTTTTCTATAATTTTTAAAAATTAATTTATAAATATTTATATTTTTTAAGACTATTTTATATAAGTTTATTAAATTTTTTTAAATTTAATATTTAATTTAATGTTGTTATAGTTAAATAAATAAAATATAAATCTTATAATTTTTAACAATATAAAATTCTCTATATTTTTTTTTATCAACTTATTAGTTTGTATCCTTATTATTAAAAAATACTACTTTAATTTTTCATTGCGCTATTTTTGTTTTCTTCCATTTTCTATTCTGATTTACTATTATAATTATATCTAGGATTTTAGTAGATTTTAATATTTTAAGGTGTACATATTTTGTTTTGATATCCTAAACAATTATTTACCATTTAAAGTTATTTTTTCCTCTAATGATCTTAGAACATCCCAGGTATAGAAGGTGTAATTCCATTTGTCTTTAGAATAAAAAAAATAATTTTATTTTATTTATTTTTTTCTTACTTCAAATACATTTTTGTTTAATTATAATTCGTTTAGATTCATATAATCATTATTTCCTTTGTGTTTTTACTACATCTTTTTTTAAATTTTTATATTAGTATATATTTATTAAAATAATAATAGTATTTTATATATACTTAATTTAATAAGTTAATAGTATATTCTTTTTTCTAATCATATTAATATTTTTTTATTTAATTATCATGTTCTAAACCTTCTTGGTCTTTTTAATTTAAAAATTATTAATAATTATGTTTTTCTTGTTCTTATTAATGTTAAATATCTTGTTTAATTGCTATTTAAAGTTTAAGAGTATCATTAATATCTTTTTTAGCCTTATTGTATAATATATATGTTATTTATAATATTTTTAACAAAAAAAATATATATACTTTTTAATTCTAATAAAACTGATTTTCTAGCATTTCCTATTATTTTTTTAATTTTTATTATTAAGGTTCATCTACAAACTTTCTCTCGAAATTCTATCTATTCTCAATATTTTATTTATAGAGTTCCTCAAATACATTTTAAACAGGATTTTAATATCTTAATGAACATTTTTGTTTTAAATTATCTAAAAATTATTTTCTTTTTTCATCTTGTTAGACTATTTTTTGATATTCTTATTATCCTAATAATTTGTTTCTTTCATTCATACTTATTTATTACATTTTTTTAATATCTTCTTATGTTTGATTTTTTAATAATAATTCATTTTTTACAAACTCCTTTTCTTATTTTTAAATATTCCTCATTTTCTCTTCCTCCAATTAAGCTTTTTTTTAATTTTACTCAAATAAAATTTTATCGTATTCTTTTTCTTTTATCTTTTTTTTTTTTATATTATTTTAATGATTTATTTATTAAATTTAAATAAAAAAAAAAAAAAACTTACTTAATTTTCTCTTTTTTATTCAATTAAATTATGATTAAAACTAAGACAGTTTTTATTTTAAATTTCATTTTATTATTATCTTTTATTATGATAATCTTACATTAACTTTTTTTTTTTTTTTTTTTTTAGAAAAACTATAATATTTTAATTTTACTTTCTAATGTAATTATTATTATATTCCTAATCCTTTATCTAATTCTTAATTTTAATGTATAACTTATTGATGCTATTGTATTGAATTTATAAGATCTTACCTGTATCTATTTTTAATGTCGAATTCTAGCTGTTATTAATCTTAAATATATTAGTTTTATTTTTTAATTATAAATCTTAAAGATAGGACCACTCGTTTTTATATTAATTAACTATTTTTTTTTATTATAAAAAAATATATAGTACATACTAAGAGTTGGCTATTATAAAAGAGGAGATTATGGGTACATATAAGTATTATTTTTAAAAATTATTTTATATTTTTATTAAATAAAAAAAGTTTTATAATTTATTAATTTTATATATAAAAAATAAAAAATACATATTTAACTTGGTATTAAAAAAAAATTAATATTTTTTTATCATTACTTTAAAATTTTATAATAAAAATTATATGTTTTATTATTATTTTATTTTATATACCACTTAATTTAATATTTTGAACACAAATAAAAGTATTAAGATTGTTATTATTAATATATATTTTTTTAATTAATTTTTTTTATTTTCTATATGTTTATAAAAAAATATATATAATAGATATTATTGTTAATAATTTAATTAAAAATAAAAAAATAAAGACTTATAAAATATATATTAAATAAAATTAAATTATATAATATATCAATATAGTTTTTATTTATTTTTGATATATATTAATTTATTTTTATGGTTTATCAATATAAACTAATTATTATAATAAAATAATACTAAAATAAATTAATTATGATTGAAAAAACATCAAATTATAATAATTTTTAAAAAAATAAAAAAAAATTTCATTGGCGGATTTAAGCAAAGCTTTTTAAGAGAAAATTTAAAATCCAATTTAAAATATAAAAGTTATTGCAACAAATGTAATAATTTATTATTCTTAAAAAAATAAATATCTATATATATAAATATTTATACACATATATTTATAATTATTAAATTAAAAATAAATTAACTTTAATTTTTAATCTTTGTATGTTTATTATAGTTTACTAAAGTTTCTAAAGTTATAAAAACATCAAAAGGAAGAGATAAAATTTGCTAAATAGTCTAATATACATCAGATTTTTACCATTCATGTTGTCAAAACAGCAATATAAAATATATTTAATAAACATATTTGTAATAAATATATAAAAATTTAAATACTTATAAATTATTGCTTTTTAATATAGAAATAATGACTTAAAAAGTTCTATTGTAGCTAATAATGTTAAAAATTCAATTAAAAATGGGAGAAAAATATTCAAGCTTTTAAATTTTATATTAGAGTTTAAAAGAATCTAAATGATTCTTTTAAAAAATAAACCTTCATTATATAAATTTTTATTAATAATAACTAGAATAACTAACTTCTTCTATTTTGTATGTGATAATTTATTATGGGCAGCTAAAATAGGAAAATTTAAGTATAATATTTGATATTTATATATATTTTTTTTATAAAATTATATTTCTTTGTAAATATATAAAAGAGTTAATATTTTAGATGACAATAAGCTTACTTTAAAATAGCGAATAATGTTTCTAGGTTTATCAGGAAGTTTTATAAAATAAATTGATTCAAAATAAATAAGAAAAATAAAAGATATTTTTTGCTTTTGTAAAGTTATTATTAAAATAATTAATGTATTATATAAAAAATACAAAAGAACAAGGTAAAATATCAAAAATATAATACTTATAAATAAAAAAACAACATAAAATTATTTAAAAATAAATAAATAAAATTAGCTTTGCCAAAATAAATAATATTTAGAAAAAAATTTAAAAAAAAATGTTTAAAAAATTATTTTTAATATACAAAAAAAGTAAGATTAAAATACTAATATAGAAAACAATAATGAAAGAAAATTATAAAATAGAGGCAAATGATAAATATTTTTATATATGTAAATATTTTCTCAGTTAAAGAAGTAAAATAAGAGAAGACTATGTTAAATTATTAATAAAAATATTATAATTTTTAATGCTTTGTAAAAGACTTTAAATATATCCTATGTATTAATAAAATATATAAAATACTTTTTATTTATTTAATAATCTAGAAACAAATATATAGGTAATATTTCTTATGCGGGCTTAGGCTTATTAGCAACAATTTTAGGTACAATTAAAAATTTATTTGAAAATTAAAAGTTAGTAAAAACTTAATATACTAATAACTAACTAATTTAAGAAAAATAAAAATAATATGTTTAAAAATTGAATGATAAATATGAATCTAAAAAAAATTATTTGTCTAATTTAGATATTTATAATAGTTATAATTAAAAAGATTAAAAACAAAGTAATTAAAAGTTTGTTAAATATAAGTCTTATGATTTATATAATAATTGAATTAATATTTAATCCTATATTTGGATATAATTTACCAATTTTAATCTTTAGCTTAAATAAGGAAAATAATTTAGTAAAACAAACAAAAATACTTTTTAAAAATATAAACTTATATATCCTTGTTTTTATATGTTTATAAAAATAATTTTTTTATTTAATTAATAATTATAGTTTTTTTAGAATAAAATAAAAATATTAAAAAATAAGTTTATTTATAAAGTTTAAATTAAATATATTATTTCCATAAATTTAATTAGTAAAAATGATAATTTAATTTAATTTTTGTTAAGGCTAAAATTTAAAAGAACATATTTTTCAAAAATATAGTAAACTTTAGAGAATTATTTACTATATCCTTTTTATAATATTGAATTATAATAATATTTTAGATCAATCTAATTTAATCTTTAATTCAATTTATATTTTTAAACATTTTTATTTTATAATATATATAGAAAATTAAATAAAATTTATGATAAATAATTTATTTATTCTAATAAATTAAAAAAATTAAAATGTTTTATTATATTTAAATTTTTTAATAAAATAAAAAATGTGATTAATAAAAATATTATCATAAATTTATGATATTGGATAATCATATATATTTAAATTTTTATATATATATTTCTGTCAAATTTTTAATCATTTTAATACTAAGTTTATGGCTGTAGTGGGAATATTATAAACCTTTTATTACTAAGGATTAATATTATTATTTATCTTATTATTTTGTAAATAATTATTAAAGCTAGGATTAGTTAGCTAAGAAGGTAATTATTATTGTTATTAAATATGATTTACCAATTAACTGATTATTCAATCTATTATTCTTCAATAGGATAAATATTTTAATTGGGATTATAATTTGAATAAGCATAATTATTATTTGTATTTTCATCATTACTATTAATAGTATTATATAATTAATTTTTAGAAGATGTTGTTTTAACTTAAGAAGACTAAGGAGTGATTTATGCAGTATTATTTTTAAATTTCGAAATAGGCCTATTAGGAGATTAAAATTAAGCATTTTTATTAGGCGAACTAATTCTATTATTATCTTATTATTCATAGTTATTATTACTATTTTCATAAGTGTTTTTTTTAATAATTCCACTATTATTATTACTTTCATTTTCTAAATAAGAATTTTTATAAGTATTTTTGTTCATAGATGTCCTATTATTATTTGTTGTTATAGGAGAATTATTATTCTAAAAGCCATTTTCGAAAGGAGTTTTTTCTACTTTAAGCTATGATTCCAAAATGAAAGATTTCCTTTAGTATTCTTCATATTCCCTTTATGTAGGAGAACAGTTAATATCACTTTCTCTATTTGCGATTTTCGAGTTTCTATTTTAATTTCCTTAAATAAAGCTATTTCTAATTGTCTAAACGGATATTTAAGTAGAAGGTACATAAGTTTAGAATTATAAATAGTTTTTTTATTATTATTAGTTTAATGTTTTTGGAGTAATACCTCTTGCTCCATCTCTTAAACTACTACTTGATTTGATGCTAACTTGACATTTAGATTATCTGTTTTGTCTTCTTTTTTAAGATATACGAAGTTAATTAAGCTCTTCTTATAATTTTTGGATTTAATAAACTTTAATTTTGTCATTTTGTTTGTATTATATTTAACTTTCTTATAAGTTTATAATTTTTTCTTCTAGTTTTTATTTTTCTTACTCAAATGTATTATATAGATGATAATTTGTTAATTATTAACAGTCTTCAATAAATTTAGTTTCAAATAAATCGTGCAATTTTTTTTTGATTATTTTTTTCTGTTAATTATTTTCTATCATTTCTTTATTCAATTTAGATATTATTTCATCTAATTATGACACACTCTATTATAAATTATCAACTTTATCGAGTCTAAACTTTACTTCTTTTTAAGGCATTCCGACTGGGTTTATTGAATCCATGGTTTCATGCAAAGTACGCTCGTTTTATTCTTTTTATTAGGTATTTTCTTTAAAGTTAAATTCAAGTTCTTTTCCTCTATAGAGGATTTCTTCAAATTATTAACTTAGTTTTATAAATTCATTTTGAAATGAATATTTTTCAATTTCCTCTTGTTGCTTTTAAAGAATAAGTTATTATTGAATCTCCTCTTCTTATAGTCTTCTTCTTTCTTCTTCTTATTGCATTTACATTTAGAGTAATAATAATGCCTCTTATTCTCTTCTTTATTATTCTTATAAAAGTTTCATTTATTCAGCTTCATAATGCATTCTTTAAATAACTTCTTGTTAGTCGTTATGATATATTTCTTTTATGTTTTCGTATACTTCCTTTTTAATAGTTTTAGCTCTTTAGGCATATTTTAAAGTATTTATTGTTTCTTCAACAAATTTAAATGCAGGGGTAACACAAGCTATAAATAATGTCTTTGCATTTCCTCCTAAACTTTCTTTCAACAATCTTGTTAATTTAGAATCTCTATAAGGAACGTGTTTTTTAGATTTATCTTTATTTAAATTTATATTTATATTTATATTTATATTTATATTTATATTTATTTATATTTATATATAAATACCAGTCTATTATGAAAGTATATTTATACAATTTCCTAAGGAAAGTAAAGATTTATTTATATTGGAACCTTCTTTTTGTCTTACACTTTTACTATCTTAAGTAGCCGCTGCTTTTTCACTTCCAGCTAAATCAACCATGTATAGTTTCGGTGTAATTAAAGTTGTTTAATATCCACTACAAGCAACATTTATTTCTAAATTTAAAATAATAATTGCGTGTGAACGTGAAGAGAATTGATTCATTTTAGTACTTGCCATTATTCTTCTTTTATTACCATATTTTATTAATTATTATATTTAATCTAGATTTTATATTTGTTTTTCGATTAAAAGTGGACAATATACACCTTTTTCAGGATCTTCTAATAAAACTAAATTTTCAGAATTCAGATTATCTGTAGCAAGTAGATCTCTGATTTACTCATTATATATTTCTAGATAACTTATTTTTATTTTAGTTCGGTTTTATCCTTAATTTAGAACATATTTTATTGTTTCAGATACTATTCCTGTTTTGCATATTTCTTAATCATTTATAGGAACTTATTGTTATTATTTTAATACATCTAAATCTTCTTCGTAACCTATTTCTTTTTGTCCATCGAATTTTTTCTAACTATTACTTATTTCTCCGTTTAAAGTGCAAGCCTCGAAATTGTCACCAAACATAGTATATGTTTTACCTGAACCTGTCATTCCATAGACTAGTATTGTATGACTGAAACCTTATTTTTTATTTATTTAAATGATTTTTTTTTTTATATAGAAAGAAAAAAAAACCTTTAAATAATGAGCCTTCTAAACATTAACGGACTGTTGTGTCGAATATTGCTTAAGTTTAGGTTTTTGAATCAAATACTTTATCATAAATGAATACTGTGTCTCCTTATGTCGAGTGTGGTTATACTAATAATATTGAATTGCCTACACCACTACGAATATATTTTTAACTTTCTACATGCCCTGAGTTTTCAAACGATTAGTTGTTTGTAGGCTTCATACGGACACATACGTGAAAATTGACTGTTAATACTGCGTTATTTGCATCGCTTTAGTCTTGTTATTACATTTTGTATTTTATATTTTTTTATCTTTCTTTCTTTTCTTTTTTAATTAATTGTTTTTTTTATTGGTATTTTTTTTATTTTTGCTGATATAATATATTTTTATTATTAATTTTATTTTAATAAAGTTTTTTTCACATTTTTTTTATTTTATTTTTTTCTATATTATATTTTTATTATTATTTAATATTTTTTAATTTATTAAAAATTACCAAAAATATAAAACTTTATTATTTTATTGATTTATTATTTTTATGTATATTATTAAAAATTAGTTAAATTTATTAGAATTAAAATTATTATTTTTTTAAATTATTTATTGATTTTTTTTTTTATGTACAATATTAAAATCTAGTTAAATTTATTAGAATTAGAATTCTTATGTTTTTAAATTAATTTATAAATGTAGATAAATAATTAAATATATTTAAAAAAAAAAAAAAATATTTAATTCATTTAATAATTATTTTAATTTTTTTTTTTAAATAAAAAAACAAAACAAAAAACAAAAAAAAATGAATATAAAATATTAAGAAAATCTTTTTAAATCTTCATTAGGATTTTCAACAAATAAAATAAGAATACCATCACAAAATATTATTCGTCCAATGTCACAAGAATAGAATACTAGCGAAAATATATATAATTTAAACATGTTTTAATTAAATATAGACGAAAGTATATTTGCATCCTCAATAAAGCCAGATATAATTTAAATTTAATAATAAATAAATGAGCTAAATCAAGATTTTAAATTAAGAAATTAGAATGACTAATTAAGTAATAATTATTAGAAAACATTAAAAAATTGGTTAATTTAAAATTAGGAAAATAATTTAGAAAAAAAACTTAAATATAAAATCGATTCTAATAAATTATCTGAAAATTTAGGTTGTAAAGGAAATTATGAAGAAGCTTTGAAGAAATTATTTAGATTATGCTTAATTTTTGATACTATGTTAGTAAAATTAACTGAATTTGAAATTTTAACTTTATTAAGATATGATGAAATGTATATTTATTATTATTAAAAAATAAATATGCATATAAATATATATATATATATATTTATATTTATATTTACATATCACTTATTTATTAATATTTTTTTTTTAACATAAATATTATAGGTATTGTAATATTGTTAAAAATGAATTAGAAGTTACTAATTTAAAAATTATTGGGGGATAGAAATAATATACAGCCAATAGATTTTTAATTTGTCTTTCTAATTTGGAAAGATTCTAGTATTTAATATAAAATACAAAAAAAAATTGTTCAAAATAAGTTTATATGACTTAAAATGAAGAAATAGAAGAGATATAAAAAAAATAAGATATAAAAGAAGAAAAATATATTTAGTAATAAATGCCAGAAAATAATAATAGTTTTTAAGATTAAAAAGATTCTTTGTATTATTGTGAAATTATTGAAAATATGAAACTTTTTTATGAATAATAATTTAAAAAGATAGAAAAAAATAATATATAATTATAATAAAATAATGGTGAAATATAAAATTAGTTAGAGTTCTTTTAATAAAATTTTGATTAAAATAAAGAAGAATTAATCTAACTAAAGAAATAAAATTAAGATTTATTTGAAAAATTTCAATCTAAATATACTAATAAAGAAGATGCTATGAGTATTTATGAAGAAGCTTTAAGACAAGAAGTATTTTTTTTTTTCTATTATTTTTCTAATTTAATAAAAATAGTTTGAAATTATGAAAAGCGCTTATTTGAAATAAATAGAAAATTTATAAAAAGAAAACGAATAAATAAAAAAATCTAAAATAAATTAAATTATTGAATTAAAATAAAAATTAGACAAAGAAATTGAAACAAAAAATATAATTTTAAATAAACTAAATTGTTTTTTGAAATGATTTTTTTTTTTTTTTTCTATTTTTAATATAAATTTTTTATTTTTAGTTTTACTAAAAATTTTTTTTTGTGGTAATTGAAATAATTATATTTGCAATTAATGTATGTATATATAAGTACTCTATTAGAAGAAAAAAAAAAAATAACTCAAAATATATTTTATATATAATAAAATAATTCATATATATAAAATAAATAATAATAATAATATATTTATTATTTATGAAAAATAAAAAAAAAACTTTGAAAAATAAAAATAAATATTTTGTATAGTTTCCTTAAAATTTTGATTTAAATCATAAAAAATTAAGTATATTTAGTTTTATGAATTTATTTACAAAAAAATAAAATATAAATTTTAATTTTTTATTTTCAAAAGACCTTATATTATTCTATCTATTTAGAAATTTATTTTAATATCATAATAATTAAGTTTTTAATTAATGGACTTACTACTTTAATTGATGACCACTAATTTTTTCTATAACAATATATTAATTTAATTTTTTTATAGTTTTACTGATTTTATATAATAATAGAAATATTTTTAAATTATGAGATTATTTTTCAATCAAAAAATAAGCTCAAGATCTTTTATATATAATAAAACAGTTTATATTTCTAGTATAAATTTATTAATACATATATTACTAATTAAGTTAATTCATTTTATATTGATAAACTTTTTAATTTACATAAAAAAAAAAACTTAGTAATTAAAAAATAAAAATATATTATTCTTAATTAGATGCTCTATTTTTTTAACTATTTAGTTTTTTAGATATTTAAGAAAAGTTTAAAAATAAAATATGTTCAAAATATATTCAATAATCTTTAAAATAATAGTAATTAATATTTTAACATTGATACTTTTTAAAGTAATTTTATATTATTAATCATCATTTTGTTTTTTTTTTTTAAAAAAAATTTACTATATTATTAAAATATAAAAAAAGAAAGTAATTAATTAAAAAAATAAAAATTAAAAAACTATAAATTCAGAAAAAGAAAAAAATGGGTATGTGTGTAAATAAATCAAATATAAGACTCTCGAAATTTGAAAAACAAAGACTAGAGTTAACCGCATCAACTACCAATATAAGATAAATTTATGATTTTCAATCTATTATAGGCCAAGGTTCATTTGGAACTGTAAAATTGGCAACTTAAAAAAACTTCCAAAAAAAAAAGTAGCTATAAAGATTGTTAATAAGGATATTTTATAAGATAAATGTTACATTATGTTACGAGAATTATAAATTATAAGAACTTAGATCATCCTAATATTGTAAAATTTTACGAAGTTTACCAAAATAATCTTTTTTATTATATATGTATGGAATATTGCGAAGGAGGGGAACTTTTAGATAGGATTATTGAGAGTAAATATTTTAATGAGTAAAAGGCGAGTATTATTATGCAAAAATTATTATCAGCAGTCAACCATATGCATTCTAAAGGGATAGTTCATAGAGATTTAAAACCAGAAAATATCCTTTTTACAACCCTAAATACAGAAGTTAAAATTTGTGACTTTGGGCTTTCCAGTTTTTATGAAAAAAAAAAAGATTTAAAAACTGTTGTTGGATCTCCTTTATATGTAGCTCCGGGTGTTTTATAGGGATAATATGATGAAAAATGTGATAATTGGAGTCTAGGAGTTATTTTATATTTAATGTTGGTTGGATATCCACCTTTTTATGATGATAATAAGTAGTTAATTTATCAGAAAATTAAAAACGGGGACTATGAGATGAAAGGATATGAATGGAGCCTTATTTCCGATAGTGCTAAGGATTTAATTAGAAAACTAATAATAGTTAATAGAAAGGAAAGGATATCGGTAGAAGAAGCTTTAAATCATCCTTGGATTAAAAAATATTAGTAAAATGAAGAGATTTAAGGAGTTTTTACTTTGTAGAATTTAGATAAAAATGGTGAATGTAATTAAGTTTTGTCGAATTTAATAATTAATTATTCGAATATTTCAAAATTAAAAAAGGAGTTTATGAAGATTTTAATTAATTAATTTAATGAATATGAAATTGAAGGACTTAAAAATATTTTTAAGAAAATCGATAAAGATTAGACTGGAGTTATTACTTTAAAAGAACTTAAAGCTATTATGTAATAGGAAGGATTTAAGTAAACTAGTATGAAGAATTTATAAAATTTAATTAAGAATATTTCAGGAGATAGTAACAATAAAGTAATTAAATATTCAGAATTCATTGCTGCGGCTTTAAATTAAATTAAATATTTAAAAGAAGAGAAATTATGTTCGCTTTTTAAATATTTTGATCCGTCAGATACTAATTATATTTCTGTTTTGGATTTAAAAGAGATCTTTTTAAGAAACGGAAGAGATGTTTCTATTGAAGATATTAAAAGCATGCTTAAAGAAATTAAGTTAAAAAATTAAGATTAGATTTCTTTTACTGAATTTAAAAAATTTATGATTGGATAAGATTTAGATTATTAAAAATGAGTTTTTTTTTTTTTAATTTTTCCTCTTTTTCTTATTTATTCATGACTGTCTATTATTTTCTACTATATATATTTATTTATCAGAGAAATTGTAAAATTATTAATTTACATTTTTAGAATAAATTTTTTCAATTATTTAATATTTTTTTTTATTTAAAATATTGAAAATAAAAAATAATTTTAAATTTAAATCGTTAAATTTTATAAATGTTTTAATAAAAAGTTAATAAATAAGATATTATTAAATTATATTTTTTTTTTTATATTATACATTATTATTAATAAATTAATGTATTTTTTGTTAATATGATATTAATAATTTTTATATTTATTAATGTCTAAAATATTAATAAAATTATAATATTAAAACTTCTTTTCTTTTTTTTTGAAAAAAAAAAAAGAAAATTTAAACAATATTTATTTATTTAAAAAAATAAAATTAACAATAAATTTTTTAAAGCAAAAAATTAAGAAAAAAATAATTAAACAAAGGAAAGGAAAAAAAATTAGTTATAAAAAAATATATATATATATAAGAAAAATAAAAAAAAGAATGAATATAAAAATGAAATTATAATAGTCTTCAAGATTATCTTTTTATTAAAATAATCAATAAAATTAAAGAAGTTAATTAAATATTTAAAAGCCTTACTAAACTGAATTAAGTCAAGAAAAGGAAAATACAATTAGTTATTTATAATATAAAAAGCAGAAATAAAAAATTACTCCTAGAACTATAAACTAGCAAGCAATTAATAAAAATAATAATAATTCTTCTAATAAAAATATAAATATAAACAATAATATAAGCATAACTTCAGAAAATAAAAAAATAACAAGTATTAACTTAAATTAAAATTTGAAAATAATAAATTAATAAAAATAACCTATTCTAAACAATTAATCCGAAATATAGTTTCAACATGAAACAAATCAAAATTATTCTCGATTAAATGATTATAATGTAAATAAATAAATTTTAATGTCTAAATATTCTTCTTAATCATCTTCTAATTCGTCTTCTCTTCGCAAAAATTCATCTAAAAAAGAAATTAATAAAAATAAATTTAAATTAGATTAATAAGATTATGAGAGATTATAATAATAGCATTTATATTAAGCCTTTAATAATAATGATATTAATGATTAGCTTAATTTAACTGAAAGATAATATGAATAAAGAATGTAATATTAATAATATATTTAAAGAAATAAAACTTAAAAAAATATTTCTTAAGCTAATTTTTAAAATTAATAAAAATACTTTTGTAAAAATCATCAAAATATTTAAGTAATTATATATATATACTATTTATATATATAGTATTATTTATTTATAAAAAAAGGCATAGTGTTATTCAATAGAAAATTAAATTGCAAATTATTATTGTTAAAATTGTTCAAAAATATAAATATAAAAAGGATTAATATTATATTAAATGTATTAATAATAAAATAAAATTCCGTAAACTGAATATTAATACTAAAATAAAAGTCCTTAAACTGATGAAAAATTAAATCAATAATCTTATTTAAAAGAAGAATTAAATCAAATAATACTGAAAATATAAAATTTAATATTAAAATCTAGTGATAAAATAAATAGCCTATAAGAAAAAAAGAAAGAAATTAATTTGTTTCATACCAATTAAAAACTATAAATATAATAAAAAATGGAAACTTATTTAAATATGATATAATAATAAAGCCAAATATTAAATTAATAAATACAAAGTTGGAACTAAACCATATTAGAAAATATTTAGAATGAAGAATAATTAATTTAATAGAAAATTAATGATATGACTAACATAAAAAATGATATAACACATAATATAAACAATATTTTAAGCAATTTTGATATAAAACCCTTTATGGTTATAATGGGGAAATATAATTAATAGTTAAATAATATATAGTCATTTGTAGATAATTTTAATAATTAATTTTAACTTATTTCTTTCAAAAATAATGATATTATATAATAAAAATTGAATGAAGTAATTTAAAATGACTTAAAAAACATCTTCTTATAATAAAATTAAGAAATTAGTCTCAAATAATTAAATAATATTAATTTAAATTTAAAAGATGTTTTAAAAAAAGAAGAAAAAAATTAAATTTTATATGTTTCTTTTAATAATAAAAATATTTTCCAAAATTAAGAATATGAAGATCTTTAGTAAATAAAAAAAAATAACGAACACAATAAACCAAAATCTCCTTAATGCACTAAATATATTTAACTTATTGATAAAATTAATGCTAATCAATAAAATACAAATCAGTTTTATTAAAAACTTATTAGTGAAAAGAAAAACAAAACCTATTCAGAACATTAATAACCTTAATATTTTTAAAATAATGATGACTATTTTAATTCAAAATAGTTAAAAAATAATTTTAAAACTGATAATTCATTTTTTTGAACTTTTTTTATTTATTTATTTATATGTATATATATATATATATTTTTATTTATTTGATTTCTATATTTTAAAATATTAATTTTCTATATAAAAAAAATGATTCAAGAAAACTAATAATATTTATAAAAAATAAAAAGTCCATAATATAGACATGTAATTAAATAAGTAGAAGGAAAAAAAAAATATTATTATTAACTTTAACCAGGCTCGTCATTTATAAAATCAATTAATAACAAACCAAATTCAAATTTAGTGAAAGTCATCATGAAAACTGGTTCTACATATGAAGGAGAAGTAAATAGTAGAAACGAAAGACATGGATACGGAGTATATAAAGGTATTTTTAGTTTTTTTTTTTTTGAATTTTATTTAAATATACATTTATAGTTATTTATGGTGGAATGTATGAAGGGTAGTGGAAAAATGGATTTAAAGATGGAGAAGGTACATTTTATTATAAAGGTGGAGTTATTTAATATAAAGGATAATGGTAATGTGGAGAACCACATGGTATATAAAAATTAATTTATTTAAAATATATATATCTATATATGTAATATTTTTAAATAAAATAATATATTTTATTTTTTTTGAAAAAAAAAGGAGAAGGAGTTGTATATAATTAAAATAGCGAGGAAAAATACAGAGGAACATTTATTAACGGCAAATCATTATAAGGAATAAATTGGATGGATTATAAAAATAAATGAAAAAAAAAAAAATATTTTTATAATTACTTTTTATTTAATTAAAAAAGAAAATTCTGAGTTTATATATATATAAATAAAAAAAATATACGATTAAGTAAATATATAAATAAGTTTATTATATAAAATTTTAAAATAAATTATTGTTTAATTTAATAAATACTAATTTATATTTGAATAAAATAAAATAAATGAAATATATTCAAAAATAATATAAAATAAAAGTAAAATCTTCTATTATTTACTCGTTTTATAGTTAAATATTTTTGATTCTTTTTAGTAAAGTATCACTAGCTTATTTAACAGTTTTTTAATTAAATGAATTAAGTATAGAATATAATTCAGGTTATTCAATAAGATCAAAGAAATTTCTAGTGGCAATTATTATAAAAAGATCATTTTGTTTATTTATATCATAACTAAAAACTTCTGGTTCAGAAATAACACCAATTTTTTTAGCAACCTAATTTCCTATACATCTAAAAAAATTGAAAATAAAATTTATATGAAATATATAAATAATTATAATAATTTATAGACATATATAAATAGATATAAATTATATTTATTTATATTTATATATTTATATATTTATATATTTATATATTTATATATTTATATATTTATTTACCTTGTTATTTCTATTCCTGGATAATTTCTTCCTCTAACAAAAACTTTTTCAAAAAAATCATTTTTTTATTTTCTTATTTCTCCAGCATTTTTCTGTACTCTTAATCTTTCATCATTATTAATAGGTTCGTGAATTTCACATAATTAAACACATATATTTTTATTATTGTTTTTATTCAAGTTAGGTTATTTATAAACATAAGCTAAGTTATTACCTACTGAAGATACTATAATTTTATTTTATTCGCAAATTAATATACTACTTGAGCATCCACTCATTATACAATTAAATTAACTTTACTTTTTATTTTCGTATAAATTAAAATTAATTATTTACTTTATGATTATAAGCTATATACTGAGATACAAACTTATCCACTTTTTCAAATATATTAACAAAAGCTATTTATGGATTTATACTTAATAAACCTTCTTTAAATAGGTGTTTAAAAAGCAATTTATTAGCTAAATTTGCTATTTCTTATCCATAAGCTCCATGTCCGTTTGAAACACAAAAAACTCTATAATTAACATCAATATAAATGAAATAATCTGTCAGATTACTGATAACTATCTGATGTGTTTCCTTTTTTAGAAGAAACTGAGATTCCAAGTTCATATAGTCTATCTTTATTATAATGTACTCTTTTTTATTTTTTTTCTTAATCATTATCTTAGTAGTAAATTTCTTCTATTTTATAAGGTTTTTCATCCCCTGGATTTTCACAAAAATTATAAGATTGAGGAAAAGATCGTAAAAATAGTTTTCTAAATTCATAAGATTTACTATTTGATAATTATATAGCAAAGACAGAATTATCATTATTACTTAAATAACTATTATCTTTATATTCTTAAATTATACTATTATTATTTAAAAATTTAATAGGAGATTTAACTTCAGGCTCATAGTAATTTAAATATTATTTTTTATCTTTTAATTATTATAATATTTAATTATTTTATTATGTTTTTAACTTAAATTTAGTGGCGGCAAAAATTTTTCAACAAATAAATGAGAATCTGTTTCTATATTTGTATAGAATGAATTTTCAATGTCTATATCATCTTTATTAATTAACATTTCATGCGCTTTATTAATAAATAAAAGAAAAAAATGTAAATAATGTAATAATATATATATATATAATATATAGATATATAATTAAAATTTAATATACAATCGTTATAATTATTATTATTATTATTATTATTATTATTATTATTATTATTATTATTATTATATTTATTTTATTAGTCTATATCTGATTATTCACTATTATCATTATCTTCACTATCATTATCATTTAAATTACAAAAATTATGATCTACATTAATAAAATATTATTTCTTTTGATTTAATTATATAGAAAGTTTTTTTTCCAATTTATCTTAATTATATTATATGCAATTTTATTTTAAACTATTTTATTCTACTTCATATTTTTAACATGAAGAACTATCTATGTTACTAATACTGCTTTCACTTTTTTTTTAACTGCCAGAACTATCACTTATATCTACATATTTTTTTTTTTTTCTGATTACACTTTTATTAATTTTTGAATTTATATCATTTGAATGTTCTTCTGTTTTATGTCTTTTAGTTTTATTTTTACTTTTTTTTTAATGTTTTTTTTTTATTTCATAGCTATTATTTTTTATTGAATACCTTTGTATAATTTACGAATGATTTGGATAATCTTAAAATATATAATTTGTTTGCATTACATTTTTTACACTTAATCTTTTTTGAAATTTTTTTTAATTTGTCAAATTTTCTATTTATTTATTGTTATTTTTATTGTATATTTAATTTAATTTACCTATATCTATTAGTGGTTATGAAGTTATTTTAATGGAATCGTGTTATTTTGTTTATTCAATTTATTATATTTTGATTATCTATTTTTCTATATTATTATATTTTTTTTATATATTTATATTTAAGATATTAGTTTGAACCTTTTCCTTTATGGGCTGATGATCCCATTTTAAATTTTGAAAATTTTTGATGTAAAAAATGTTAAATATATTTTATTATTATTATATTTAAATTTTTAATAATTAATTTTTTTTTTTTTTAAATAAAGTTGATTTTTTTTTATTTATAATAATATATAATGAATAATTCATCAATATATTAAATTATTAATGATAAAAGTTAAAAATAATATAGTATGAAAGATAGCATTATTAATAATTCTTAATTATCTAATTTTTAATAAAAGCTAAAATATGATTCAGGATATTTAGATAAATTTTTATTAGAAATAGAACTAGCAATAAAATAAAGTCAAGAATATTAAATTTTATCTTCATAATTTAAAAAAGCAGTTTCAAGATTTGCTAAGGATTCTGAGTAAAAAAGCTTTTTCATAATTTTATATTAATTCTTGAAAAATATATAGAGGAAATCTTCTTAAAGATTTAAAATAACCTCAATTAGAATCTGTATATAGAGATGTATTATTATTATTTTAATTAAAAACTTAAATAATTATTTAATAAAAGATTTCAAGAATATTTGATAAAGAGGAAGAAGGAGTAATCCTTAAAGATAAAATAAGATAATTAATGAATTTAAGATTAGAAGATATGAGAAGATAAATAGTAACAAAAATAAAAAAATAAAAAATTAAATAAAATAAAAATAAAAAAAGAAAGATAATAAATGGAATGTAGTAACTAGTTTACTTTAAAATTTGATATTAAAAAATAGAGGAAATATAGATTGCTTTGATTTATTAGCTTATAGATAAATTCCATAGGATTTAAGATAGATAATATGGAAATTTTGTTTAGTAAAAAAATAAAAAATAAATATGAAATAATAAAAATAAAGGATAATCAAGAAGAAGCATAATAATATGCAGAAAAAATAAGAGAAAATAGATTAAAAACATTATCTAAATTTGATATTTAAATAATAAAAGATACTGAAGAATTTGTAATGTAAATGTGTGATCCTGAAACTTTTGACGGAAGTATGATTTTTTGTGCAAAAACTATTCTTTCATATTATGAGGTTAGAAAAGATAGAATTTTATCAGATTATTTATACATGTTAGTTATTCCATTAATGGTTTAAATATATAAAAATAAATAATCATAAAAATATATATATATAGATATAAATATATATTTTTATATATATATACATATTTATATATATTTATTTTTAATATTAAAAAAATAGAGTGTTTTTGCTGAAGCAAAGCATTTGCATAAAATTCCAGTTGATTTAGTAGGATATTTTTTTAGTATTTAAAAAGTTGTTTCTTATTTTGATCCACTTGTTGATTTGCTTGTTATTCAAGATGAATATTACGAATAAGAAATGACAGATTTTATTATGAGTTCACTAGCACTTGTTGATTAGGAGGTTTTAGATAAAATACAGGAAGTTCTTAATTTAGATATTCCTTCATAAAGAACTTTAATCGTACTTATAGTAAAAAGATTTGTTCATTCTTTAGGATTTGCATTTCTTCCAATGAGTATTAGCTTATATATATAAGATTAGATTTATATGAAAATTATTAAGAATAAACTTGAAATATTTATTGATTTAGCCATTATGCTTAAATGTTTAAAATAAAACATTTTGTAAGAAAATAATTGGGATAAAATTGTTGATGTTATTTATTAAAAATCGAAATAAATTCCATTTGAAATTTATTATAATTTTCATAAGTTTTATATATAATTTTTATTTTATTTTATTATTTTAAAATAAAACATAAAAAAAAAATAGGCAAATAATGAAAAATTCAAGATTTTACCAATCTCCATATAATATAGATCCTTAAATAGTAAATAGAGGAAATTAAATATTTGATAATCCTTTATAAAAATTAATTGATAATTAAATACAAAAAGATAAAAAAGCCTATAAAAAAAAATGGTTGGAAGGTGAAGAAGAAAATAAATATTAAAAAAATACTCAATATGATTATAATTCGAAATTAAAAAGTTAGTTTGATGAAGATGAAAGTGAATATAATGAAGAAAGTGGACTTCATGGAAGAAAAGTTGAATTATAAAAAATTAATGCAGAAGATATTATGAAATAACTAAAAATAAAGTAATAAATTCCAGAAAATATGGGTATAGTACCTATCATTAATGATGATGAAAGTGAAAATTCTAATCATAATGTAAATAATTATAATATTTAATAAGGAAGTGTAGATGGAAGTGAGGAAGAATAAAATTAAGATTATGAATTCGATATTTTAAATGGAATGAATTGAATATTGATGTTTAATTAAATATTATATTTTTTTTTTAAATTAGGTTTTATGTAAAATAATATAAAATTAATTATTTAATATTAATGTTAAAATTTATATTAAAATATATTTAAAATATATATATATATATATATATATAAATATTAAAAAAAATAAAATATTATATTTACTTTACATTAATATATTAATTGTATTTACTAAAATTAAAATCATAATATTATTTTATTTATATTTAATATACTCCATTTTTTTTTTAAATAAGAAAATTTAACTATTTTCTTTCTTTTATATTTTAATATATGTTATAAAAATTACTTTTTAGGAAAATATTCAATTATATAAAATGAATTAAATATAATTTTTTTTTAAAATAAATATTATATGTATTTTTTTTTTTTCTCAATATTTTATAATAATTCTTTTTATTTAATATAGAAAACAAATAATAAAAATATATATAAATGAATTTATTTTTTTTATTTAAATACTAATAAATTTTATAGACTGAAATACAAATAAATATATATGTAATTATATAAAATGAATTTAAAATAAATTATGTACTAAATTTTTAATAATATATAAATTTAATACATTTATAATTTTAATTTTATTTTAAATGTTAATATATTTAATAATTTATATATTACTAATACATTATGAATTATTTATATAATTTTTATTAAAAATTTATATAAAGCTTTTCTTTAAATTTTCATTTAATAAATAAAAATATAAATATTAATTTAAATAGATAATATATCTTAAAAATATAAATACTAAATTTTTATAATGTAATAATTAATTATTTAATTATAAATATAATTTTGGATATAAATATATATATTATATATATTTAATAAAAATAATACATAATAAAAATTGATCTTAATATTTATAAATTAAATTTAATAATAAAAAAAATTTAATATTAAATATTATATACAAAATCATTTATTATTATTATTAAAAAAAAAAAATTAGCATAAATGGAAGATTTATCCTTATAAATCTTAAAATCCTTAAAAAATCAAATAATTAAATAATCATTATAACCTTAATTTTAATGGATAAAATATAAAAATCCAAAATATAATGATATAAAAGTAAACTTTTAAGAAGATAATAGGTTCTTTGAAAATAAAGTACACAAGTGGATTTGGTATAAAAACCTAAATATACCACTCTACTCTTTTACTTTAAACAGTTTATATGATGAAATTTTTTATATGTAAGTTCTTGCATTTAAATGGTGCTCTGACTAGATAAATGAAAACGTGTTTATTCACTCATAATTATCTGGTGTTACTGTCCTTAAAATTTAAAATTAATAATAATAGTCTTTAAACGGAGTTAGATTTATTGATACTTCTTTCAAATATAGAGTATTTATTAATTATGTTTTAATTTTAATAATATTATGTTAAATAATTTAGGGTGAGAAATTTATATTGATGTTTATTATAAAAAATTCGAATAATGAAATTATTTAGGCAAGAATTTCTTCTTTTATATTTGTAGAATCTAGAAAAAAAAGCCATAAAGAAAGAGTAAAATAAAATTAATATATTTTTGTTTTTCATATTTAATAATATATTAATAAATTCACTTTTAAAAAATTTTAAATAAGTAAACAGTATAAAGTATATTTAATCCCTTTCTACCAGAATAACTTAAGAAAAAAATTGTTTAAAAAAAAAAAAATATATAATCATAATTAAAACAAGAAAATGATTTCGAATCATTATTAAATTATTTTAAAGATTATTCAATTAGACAAAAAGTATAATAAAAAAAAAAATTAAAAATATTTAAGAATAGATAATATTATTTTTAAAAATATTAAAAAATTTATAGATTATTCATCCATTTTTCTTATTATTAAAATTTCCTAAAGCTATAAAATTATATTATAATACCAACTATGTTAAAGCTAATGAAAATGTAAAAATATTAAATATATATATATATATATATATATATATATATATATATACAATAATATATTTTTTTATATAATTAGCATTCTCATTTATTTGTATCTTTATAAAAAGAGATTTTAAAAATCCTTCTTTTTCCAAATAAAAATGAAAAAGAATAATATAAAAATAAAATTTTTATTATGTGTTTGAATATTAATTGCAACTCATTAATTTACTACTAAGATTATCAAATAAAAGAAGTAATTTTTTTTTTTTGATTTAATAATTTTTTTTTTAATTAATATTTTATTTTTTAAAAAGATTATTAAACATTTAAAGCCTTTATAAGGATAAATATTAAGCTTTAGTGAATGTCTTTTAGATACTATACCTGCTTAATTTTAAGAATTTGAATATCATGTATAAAAATTATATTAACCAGATTTATTTTTATATTAAAAAGCCAAATCTAAATAATATCTATACGCAAGCTTATTCTAATTTAGCTAATTAAAAAATATACATGGATATTTAAAAAGAAAAAAGTAGAGTAAAAGTAGAAGAATATGAAGAAGAAGTAGAAGAGAACGTTAGTGATTTTATTAAAGCAAATCTTATGATTAAAAAATATATAGTACAAATATTAAAAAAACTAAATGAAATAATATTTATCTGAGATTTATTAAAATTAAGAAAAATAATAATTTAAAATTAAGTAATTAAAATATAAAGGATTATTAAGAACAGTTATATAATTGAATAAAGTCGACTCAAAATAGAAACACAAATTAATAAAAGTACGAACTTATTATAATCAATAAAATAATATCTAAAGCTGCTAAGAAATATCTGATATGAACGTTAACCCTATAAAAAAAAAGAAAAATGAAAATATAAACAATAACATCAACCATCTAAATAATATTATTATTAATAATAATTATTAATGTCAAAAAAAAAGTTAAGAACCTAATGAAAGCATTAATGTTAAGAAAAATATTATAAGTACAGTTTAAATTCAAGGCTTATAAACTTAAAATAATTAAATTTTCGACTTGTTCACTAATAATAAGAAAGAGTAGGAATAAAAAAGTATTTAGTAATTATTATAAGCAATAAACAACTAATAAAATTATATTAAATAATTATAAGAGAAAAATGAAATTTTAAGCTATAATAATAATAAAGAATAGTTTAAAAATATATATAATATTTGAATTAGTATTAAAATAGTTTAAAATATATGATAATATATTTTAATATAAAAATAAAATAATTTAAAATTATTTTATTTTTATAATAAATTGAAAAAAAATAACTCAAAATAATTTCATTAAAATTATATATTACTTTAAAATAAAAATATACTTAATAATATTAATATATAAAATTAATTACTAAAAAAAAATATATTATATAATATAATATATTTAATTATAATAAATTATTATATAAATTATTATCTTTACAACTAATAATAATATAAATAAATATTTAAATTATATATTTAAAAAAAATTATTATTTAATATCAATATAAATATCTTAATGATTTATTATAATTTTTCTAAATAATAATAAAAAGAAAAAATTAATACAAAATATCATTTTTACTTTATAATTTTTGTTTTGCTTTAATAATAAATTATGAATAATTTATAAATTAAATTTTTTTATTTATTATATAAAAATATTATTAATTTCTTTTTTTTTTATAAAAAAAATAAAATAAAAACAATTTATTATATATATAGTATAATTTCAAGATTTTAAATTAATTGAAAAATTAAATAATATAAAATTATATTAAATAAAAATATAATAAATAAAATATAGTTAAAATATATATAAACAATAATTTTAAATATTATTTTAAAATCAAATATCATTTTTACAAATTTCCCATAAATCTTTATTAATATTCCATCAGGTAATTTTCTATAGCAACTTCAAGTATATTATTAAATTCTATCTATTCATTACCTTTTTCTTATTATTCATTTTTTAATTTTTCGATTTCATTTATTTTATCATTAAAAAGACTATCTACTAATTCTATATCATACTTTTTTACTTAAATAATTCGTTCTTTATAGCTTTTTTCATATATCTTATTTTAAACAAAAACACCATAAATAGGATCATTTAAAAACAAAGATTTTAATTTATTTAATTCTTCATATAGTGTTTCCAATTAATTAGATATAAAAGCAATTTAGTATCCTTGGGCACAAATAATAATCGATGATCCGGATTTTAATTATTAAATTTAAAAACTCTTAATTTAAATCCATGGAATACTTAAATTATAATTTTAATTATTTAAATCAAACCAAACGATTCTAATATTTGTTTAAATAAGTATACCTTTAATCTAATTATTTTTATTAATATTATATACATTTTCTTGTTAACTAATTATTTTTTCATTATTTAATACAATAAGCTATTTATCTTATATTATAGCACTTTTTGATATTTCTCTATACATTTTTGTTTTCATATATTCCTTATATATATTTTATAAAGTATCAAATATATTCGATTAATTTTTTTAAATATTTAAATTTAAAAAAATTAATTCAGATTTGATTTAACTGCATTTTTTAACTTAAATATATATTTATTATGTATTATATTAACTAAATGATTTTATGTCTATTTTGTTATTGTATTTAATCCTACTGATACATTTATAGAATCTTAATTTTTACAATACCAGATAATTCTCAAATTTGTAACTATAAGAATTCCTGGGTCGTCTATTTAATTATTACAAAATTCGATTTATTCTTCATGCTGAATTACTCTTTCATTTATACACAAACTATTTTAAACATTTAATGAGTAAAATTTGATTTCATTATCTATAAAACTTTCATATTGTATTTACATTTAAAAATAATTATTATTTTTAATTATATTAAATGATAATATATTTGTATATATTTTTTATTATAATAAAAAAAAAATATATATATATATAACAAATTTAATTTATATCTAATAAAAATATATTAAAAGCATGAAAAATATATATGTCCTAATAAATATATTATAAAATATAAATATTTCTTAAAATAATAATTTTAAAACAAAATATATATAAATATATTTATATATATAAATATATATATATATTTTATAATTATTATTATATTAATTAATTTCTTTTTTCATTTTATAAAATTAAATACAAAAAACAATTTAAAAACTACAAAACTATAAAAGCATTTTATTATGAATTTTGAATAATAATTTTTTATAAATTAAGAATAATAATAAAACTTAATTCAGCAATAAAAAACTTAGAATAATACTAGCAATAATAATATTTAACTTTATGAAATAAATATATAATAAGATGTAAAAATATAACTTTCTTAATTATCCTTTTGTGATTTTGCATAAAATAACAATTAAAATTTAATTATTTAAATTGATTTTAATATACCAAAACAAGCAATAATAACAGTAAAATTAGTAATAATTTATATTTTTAATTTTATTTAATTTAGGGCATTGTTTTATCATCATTTTGCAATTTTAATTTAGGAAAATATTTTTTTAATTTAAAAAGTGCTGAAAGTTATTTATAGGATAATTAAACAACCTAGAGTATGCTAAAAATAAGTATTAATAACTAAAATGATGACGAAAGGTATTAAATAGAAATAAATAAATATTTTTAATTAATTAAAAATATAAAAAGTTTAAAAATAGATGCAATTTGTTTATCAAAAAGATTTAAATTATAATTTTATTGTTTGTTTAATACAATAAATGAAATAACAGAAATAAAATAAAGTTTATCACAAGAAGCATAAGAATTTTTAACCAAATTAGAATCAGATGAGAATAAAAATAATTCACATTAAGAAATAAAAACATTATCATAAAATTTATTTAAATAATGCTTTTAAAAAATAAAAATAAATGGAATTTCATTAATAACAACACCTTCAGTAACATAAGTAATTTTTTTAAATAAATAAATAATTTATATATATATAATATATACTAAGACAATGCAATTATTAAATATATCTCATGTTTTTCGAAAAAATAAAGAATTGGAAAACACTGTAGAATGTGAAATTTTATTAGGGATAAGTATGATTAGTTAAAGAAAATATATTTAAGCATCTGAAATATTAAAAAAATGTTCTTAGTATTTTATTCAAAGAAATAACCAAGAAAAAAAACAAGAATTCAAATGTTTCCTTTCGTCTTGTATTTCTTCATAAATAGATTAAAATTTTGTAGGTACTAATAATAAGCTTTTATTAAAAGCTGCTAAAATAGAACTTTTAGTAGCCGAAGCTATAAATCATCCTTCAATGATAATCGAAAAATTACAAGCTTTTAGAAGAGCTACAGCATATTTTATGAATAATTAATAACTAATGTTAGAAAATGGGAATGAGTTTGATATATAATATGATGTTTATTCAGGATTACTTTAACTATAACCTTATTTATGTAAGTTTTATTAAAAACACTTTCTGATACCTTTGAACCTATAAGGTTGGCGGCTATTAAAGGATTAGAAGCTTTAATTGAATATTTAGGGTGTACTTTAGGCAGTTTATTACCTTAGATTGTAGAGAACATACTACTTTCTTATTCTGAATTTAAGAAATAAAATAAAAATAGTAAATTGGTTATTGATATGTATCATCACTTATTGGAAACTTTTTTGAATGTCTTAGCTAGTTGTTCTTCATAAATTTTAAGAGTTATTTTTACAGGAATTATGGGTTAAAATATGTTCAAAAAAGGAGAAAATAATGTCGAATTGTAAATATATTGTATTAGAATAGTTTGAAAAAATTTTACTTATATGTTAAGGAGATTTAGAAGTATATTTAAATATATATAAATAAAAAAACATATATATATATATATATATATATTTTATTTATATATTTAATTATATATATATTATTTTTTTTTATTATATTATATTTTAGATTGATAAAAATTTTCTTAATGAAATAATTAACTTAGTTGACGAATCTAATTCTAATGTAAAGTTTCATGTCAATATTTTATGGGAAACTATGAAATAAAAATTTATATACAATATGTCATATAATTAATTAAATAAAACTATTGTTTGGTTAGGAGATACCCTTATTAACCTTTCTGAAATTGAAAACTTTAATAACTTTTAATAATTATTCCATATTTTAGACATAATTACTGTAATTTATTAAAGACTAAATATTAAAAATAGTCTATATAAAGAATATATCCAAAAAGTAAATAAGAATTAATAAATATTAACCATAAACTAAAACGAACTTGTAAATATTAAATACTTATTAAAGCCTCTAATGTTATGGATTGATAATTCTTTATAATACCATAATAAATTGGAACTTTTTAAAAATTTATGGTTAGTCCTGGTCGAAGTTTTGAATTTACTTTAAAATAATAGTAAATGTGAAATGCGTATTTTAGATGTTTCGATTCCTTTATTATCTTAAGTAAATGCATATATATAAAGTCATCAACCACATGAAAAAATGCTTTAATTTTTATTAATAATAAGCAATTCTTTAGTGTAGGAAAAAATTAAAATGGAGGTAAACCAAGTGTGCTTTTTAAAGAAATTTTTCGAGTCTTTTTTAAGGACTATTCCTCATTCTTTACACGATGAAACCTTTGAAATTTTCAATAATTTATGTGAAATTATAAGTCCTTAGAATTTCTCGGATGAATTAGTTAAAAAAAGTATTAATATTTTAATAGATTAATATACAGTGAAGGGAAAAGCGCATAAAAAATCAAAAGAAAAATTCATTTAGTGTATTTTGGGAAATCCTGAAAATCTCAAAACGGCACTTTTGGTACTTTTTTTAGAAAGAGAAGAATCAGAAATGCAGTTCAAAAAAGACTCGAAAATGTATAATTAGAAATAGGAATTTTATGCAGAAAAGTTATGTCTTTTAAGTGAAATTTTCTCTATGCTTTCTTCCGAAAACTTCCTTTTGATAGATAAACTTATATAATAAGGATTATTTAATAAACCTTTTTTTACACTTTTAACAAGTAGGAATTCTAAAAATAGATTAAAGGGTTTGAATATATTAAAGGTCTTGTTTGAATAATATAAGGAAGTTTTACTGTTAAAAAGGGAAGATTTTTTTAATGAAAAATAGTGTATTTAAATTGTTTAGTTGATTATAGTTTCACTTAAGACTGGGCTGGAGTATGAGGATGATTCTAAGTTATAATTTAATGCATTGATTATTTTAGATTAGCTTTTTTAACACATTTTTAATAGTAATTAGAAGATTTTATATGCGACCTTTCCTATATAGTTGATGTGTGAATTGTGGCCAGTTTTTAAGAAGTTAGCAGATTCGCCTTGGAGCAATATTAAGGTATTAGTTTATACAATTATTAGTTACTGGGTAAGAGATTAAAGGGCAATTTAGGATGAAGTATTTGGAGGTTTTCTTATAGAAACTTTAAAATAATTAGTTTATGGGAAGGAAAATGAATCTAGATGTGGTGGGTTAAATATTTTGGGAAATTTATGCGGAATTTATAAATTGGAGAGTAATTAAGAAAATTGTTTAAGGTTTTTGAGAAAAAATAGTGGTTTTGTGCCAAAGTGTATTTGGTATTAAGTTTATAATTTGTAGTTTGATTGGGATTAGGTTAATTAAAATATTTCTAGTATTTTAATTTAGGTTTGTGCGCCTAAAAATTATATATTTGAATTTGTAAAGGAGGATAAAAGATATTGTAGTTTTTAGGAAAAAAGTAATCTCTTTTAAGATGAATCAAATATTTTTTGGATTGAAAAATTAGAAGAAAAAGAACTAAAAGAACTAATTTTAAATTATAAAGGTTAATTAAAAACTCCATAAACACTTTGGATTGAAAGAATTAATTATAATAATGAAGAACCGAAAACACAAGAAGAAAACTTACATGAGTAATATTGTTAGGCATAGTGGGCAGTAGATGAAAATATTTTAAAAAAAGAAGAAGAAACACTCGATTTGTAAGAATTAGGAATAATAGAAATTGATGACGAGGAGTGGAATGAATATGATGTGGTTGAAGCAGATAATTTAAAGAGGAAATTTCCAAATTTAAAATAGAAAATTAATAATATAAGTCCTTAAATGTAAATTAGAGATAAAAGTCCAAGTTTTAAATATGATTTGGAACAAAAAAAATAAATAATAGAGATAATTTAAAATGTTTAGAAAATAATATAAATAATGATTAATATAATAATATAATTGAAATAGAAAATAAAAATGATAATAATAATACAAATGATAATAATGATATAGATAATAATAATAATAATAATAATAATAATAATAATAATAATAATAATAATAATAATAATAATAATAGATTTTTGTAATAATATTAATATGAGGGATTTAGTTAGTTTTTAAATAAAGAAAATATTAAATAAGGTTAAGAAGAATTCATTTATTCAGATAGTGCTGAAAGTGATGATTATTAAGATACTTTTATTAAATAATAGGAAATATTATTTAGATAATAGAAATAATAAAAGTTTGAGCATAATATAATTAGAGATATTCCTAATAGACCTCTGTCTGCAAAAATAAAAAAATAAAGTAATAATCTATAATAAGAAATAAATAATTTAAACGTAAATAATAAATGTAATCTATAAAAAATAACCAAAAGTAATAATAAATGTAATTTTATTGATGAAAATTCGCAAATCGAGTAAATTAATGAATAGAACTGGATTTAAGATAAAAATAAAATTTAATAAAGTAAATATGTAAGTCCTCCAAGACCAAAAAGTTCGTAGATATATTGTGATAATATTTAAAATAATAATAATAATAGCAATTTATTATATAATAACAATTAAAAAAAATAAAAAAATAATAATAATAATATTATAAACAATTCATTTACCAATAACATTAATAATAAAAATAATAATTATATAAACAGCAACAATAATAAATAAAATATAATTAATAAAGATAATTAAATAATAAATAATAATTAAAACATATAATATATTAATAATAAAAGTAGTAATAATAGTAATAGTAATAATAATAATAATAATAATAATAATAATAATAATAATAATATTAATAATAATAGTAATAATAATATTATAAGTAACAATAACTCAAATAATAAAATAATTTTAAAATTATATTAATTAATCCAAAAAATAAACTCTATAAAATAATTTTATGAATAATGAGAAAAAAGTTAATAATTCATCTTAACAAATTTTGAAAACTATAAACAATAATTAAATTATTTTAGGAAATAAAAAAAATTAGGAAAGTCCGAAAATTCCAGAAAAAAGAAATTCTTCTTCAAATTAAAAAAATAATAAAGAACATTTTATGGAAAAATTGTTTTATAAAAAAATAAATTTTAATGATTTAAAAAATATTTGGAAAATGAATAATAATTAAGTTTCAAGTAAATCAGCTAATACAGAAAAAGAAGAAATTATTAAATAAAAAATATAAAAAAAGAAAAAAACTATTGCTACTATGCCTTAAACTACATAAAATAACCCAATAATAAATTCTTTAATAAATTCACCTTCATAATTTAATAGTTTTTATAATATAAGTATAGTTGAAAAAGATAAAATAACCAAATAAAAAAAAGTATAAAATAATAATAAATGAATAAAATACAATATTGAAAAAAAAATATAATAAAATAAAGATATAATATATATTAATTATATAAAATTCATAAATAATTATTTTTTATTATAAATAAATATATTTATATATATATATATATATATATTTATATATTTATATATTTATACATTTATATATATTAATAATATTTGTTGAATATTTATTTTTTACATAAATATAAAACAATTTAATAATATTAAAATAAAAAAAACCATTTTTATCCTTACTTAATAAATTTTAAATTATTTTTTATATGTTTTTTGGCTATGAGAAAAACAAAAATAACTTCCTTTTAAATTGAAATTTTTTAATTAATTTTTTCATATTTTGTTTAATTAAAATTAAATAATAATTTAAATGGAATATTTTTAAAAATGTATTCATTTAAAATTAAAAAAAAAATATTACAATTTATAATCATTTTTTAAATGAACTATGTATTTATAAGAATACTAATTTAATGTATTTAATAAATGATTATTTTAAATAATTTCAAAAATAAAAAATATTAATAAAAACAATATTTAATTTTTGTATATTATTTTTTGTTTTATATTTTTTTCTAAAAATTTATATGCATCTAATATTTTATTTAAAAAAGAAATAAACTATACGCAATAAATATACTTATTTTTTTATTATGTAATATATAAAAAAAAATATATACTTTTTATTTAATATTTTTGTTTTGATTTTTTTTTTTAGTAATTTGTATATTTTTTAAAATCATTTTATATTTTAAAAATTATATAGATCAATAATATACTAAAAAATTATCTATATACATTTGCTTTATTTTTATTTATATATATATATTTTTTTTTCTATTATAGTTACTTAAAACTATAAATAATAATTAAAAAAAATAAAAATGAGTTTAAAACTAAATAAAAATATTCTTAATTTAATTTAAAAACAAAAGTATGGAATCTACTTTTTTGCAACTAATAAAAACAAAATTTTATAAAAATATAAAGTAAGTAAAAAAAATATAAATAAGAATTTTATAATAATAATTATATTTTTAAAATTTATATTAAGCATTTTTATTAATAAAAATATAAAAGGAACTAATTTATTCTAAGAAACTAAATCATGATGTTCATTAGGAATAAGCTGTAAATTTCAAAAATATTCTTCTATATTTTAAAAAAAAAATATTATTTAAAAATTATTAAAGATTGCTAATTTAGATACTCTAAGATGTAAATTAATTGATTCACATTCGGAATGGAAAACATTTTAAAGATCTTTATAATTTTCAATTGAATAATTTAATCAGAATATTGAAAAAGCAAGAATAAAAAAATAAGAAATGCTAATTGATAAATAAAAAAAAAAAAAAAGTGCATAAATAATTGAAAAAATAAAATAAAAAACTCTCTTTTTTAAAAAAAAATAAGGTTTTTTTTCATTTTTCAGTTCAGATGAATAACCGATTTTCGAATCTGCATACACGAAATGTACATAATATCATGAAGATAAGGTCATAGACGTAGAAGAGTCTTAAACTTATAAAATGAATTAATTTGTAAATGGAGTTTATTTATATGGTACTCCAGGGTGTGGTAAAACATTTATAATGGATATGTTTTATGAATAAGTGCCTATAGAGGAAAAGCTAAGAATTCATTATAAAGAATTTATGATTTTAGTGAATTCAGATTTCCACAAAATAAGAACATATGATTATAGAAACCCACTTAGAATTCTTGGAAAATAGAAAGCTTCAGGACTAAGGTTATTATGCTTAGATGAATTCTAAGTTACTGATATTGGAGATGCTATGATAATGAAAAACTTCTTTGAAAGCTTATTTGAAAATAATGTTGTCCTTGTTGTATGTTTTTTTGTTTTTTAATATATGCATATTTATATATAATATCTATTATTTTTAAAAAATAGACTACCTCTAATAGATAACCTGATGATTTATATAAAAATGGATTACAAAGAGAATCATTTGTGCCATTTATTCCTATTTTAAAATCAAATTGTTAAGTTGTTAAGTATCTATTTGTTTTTATTTATAAAATAAAAACATTAATAATATAATTAAAAAAATATAAAGCTTATTAAGTGAAACTGATTATAGATTTAGTTCTGATAAAGGAACAGCCGCAGTAAAAACATTCTATTTCCCAAACAGTTAAGAAAATAATAAATTAATAGAAAAAACATATTCTCTTTTTAACAATGATAATATAGAAAATTTCAAATCTTTATAATTAGAAGTTTATTAAGCAGGTAGAATTATTAATATAAAAAGATGTAATGAAAGGGTTGTTGAGTTCGAATTTAATGATATTTGTTAAGGAAATTACGCCCCAGCTGATTATATTACTATTTGTAGATATTTTAATGCTATTATTTTGAAAAATGTGTAAAAGTTTTGTTAGGATGATAGGAATACAATGAAGAGATTTATTTCTTTAATTGATGAAGTTTATAATCATAAAGTTAAATTATATATGAGTTGTGAGGTTACTTTGCAAGATTTATTTGATTTACATGGAAGTGGTAGCAGTGATGATGAAAGGAAAAAGATATCTTCGTTTGTGGAATAAGGAGATGAAGATGAGTCTTCTGATATAGATTATTTTGTTTCTGAAGTTGATTTTGCGTTAGATAGATGTAAAAGTAGAGTTGTAGAAATGTAGACTAAAACTTATTAGGAGGAATTAACTTATTATTAAATGTAATAAAATCAAAATTGTATGAATATATTTTAGTAAGAGTATTTGTAGAAAATTTAGAATGATAAATAAGATTTGGTTTAAAAAGTTTAAGATAAGAAAGACATACTATTATAATAAAAAAAGGAAATTAGATAATAAAAAGTTTAGATGAATAAGAATGTTGATTGATATAATATTATTTTTTTCTTTTTTCCTTTTTTCTTTTCTTTTTTATTTAAAATAAAAAAAAAAAAATAATATAAAGTATATTTTTTATTATTTTTTTATTTATTTTTAAATAAAAACTATTTTGTTTTATTATTTCCAAATATTTCTATGAATTATATTTATTTTATAAATATATGTATCTCAGTGTATATTTTTTTTTAAAAAAAAAAAAATTAAATATCTTTAAAATCAATAATAAATTATTTAAAAAAAAAAAAAATTTTAAAATATACAAAAAATATAATATCATAAAAAAATGTTAAAACAAATTATTATACTAAAAGTATTTTTATAAATAGTCTTTAATTAAAAAATATTTCTTCCTTCAATATTTAATCCAGATTTGTCATTAGATGTTAAATTGTAAATATATAATACAACAAGTAGTATAAATTGTACAAATTATTCTCCTATAAACTAAATAAAATATTCACATTAAAACCCTTAAGAATCTAAAAATGCACTTTTTTGTACAAAATATAGTGGACGTTCTTGTTGTTCAAGTGAAAATTTCGATTAACTAAAAATTATGTAAAAAAAAAAAAAAAACCAATAAATTATTTTTTTTTAAATATAATAAAATAGATTTTACAGAAGAAATCAATAAAATGCAAATATAAGTTAATAATGTTATTAAATATTAAAAGATTTAATTTGTTATGACTGTGATGCTGACATTGGTTAAGGACTAAGAAAAGGTCTTTGTGGATAAATATGCGAATATATATATAATGTATGTAAAGATGATTATTTTACACTAGATCCGAATAACTAGATAGGTTCTTGTTAAAAAAATGATGTTATATGTTCAAAGCTAAGCGATATTACAAAAAAACCGCAAGATTTTTGTAATTATTTAGGTTATGAAATTAATACAAATAATGATTATGATGAATGGTTTTATCAGTTTTTTGGAAATGATTAAAAAAATGTCTAATAAAATTTATCTTAAGTTTGTTGGAATTTCATTCCTAGTGCAAATATTTTCGGACAATCAATTAACACTCCTGAAATTAGTGATTTGAATAAAAATAAAGGAAAAAGTAATGATCCGATGTTTTAATAAGCAAATGATATTAAAAGTAACTTTTAAAAAATTAAAGAAAAATATGATTTCATGTTAAAAATTTTATATTGGAGTATTGGAATAATAGTTTTTATTATTTTTGTTGCTATTAGTTATTATTTTTGTATTAGTTCTAAATAAAAATATGATATGTCGAAATTTGATTGAGGAAATTTCTTTTTTTTTTTTTTTTTGTTATGTTTATATTTGATTTTATTTTCTCACTTTTTTTATATATGAAAAAATTTGAATATTTTAAAACATTTTATTGATTTTTTTTATTTTTAAAATATATTTTTATTTATTTATTAATTATCTTTTAATATTTTTTTTATTTTAAAAAATCTAATTTACATTTAAAAATAATTTTTGTATTTAGAATTTATTTTATTTGATATAATTCCTATTTTCGTATAATCAAAATAAAGTAAAATTTAATTTTTTATATTATAAGTTTATGTTATACTTATTTTTATTATATGTTTTTGCTTTTTTTTTATTTTTATTTTTTAGGAATTAAATACTAAAATAATTTAGTGTTTACAATTTTTTTTTTTAATTAAAATATTTTATCTCAATCCTAATTATAATATAACAAACATATTTAAGTATAATTTATAAAAATATTCTTTTTCATTTCAATTTTAATATTTTGTTCTTTTATTATTATTTTTTTTTGTTATTTATTATCTATTTGTATGAAAATCTTTTTTAGTTTCTTAAATTCTGTTTTTTATTATTAATTTTTTCTTTTCTTTTAAAAAATATATTTTGAGAAAAAAATTTATAAAAAAGATCATTTTCAACTCAAATAAGCCATTTTTTTTTAATTAAATTTTTATCGTTTAAAAGTCTTTTTTAAGTTATTTTTTTACAAATGTAAAATTTTGTTTTTTTTAGTTAATGTAGAAAATTATTTTAGCTAAATAAAAAATAACTTTTTTAAGTTTTTTCTTTTTTCTAAATTCAAAATAAATATTTTTAAGAATGAAACAAAATAAAATATTCAAATGAATATTTATTTATTTAAAAACAGAATTCAAGAATTTCTTTCAGTTTTTTCAACATTTTTATGTAGATTTATTTTTTCACTTATTTTCTATTATATTTCTCTTATTATTTCAAACAATCATTTTTTTTTTTTTAAAAAAAAAGTAATAAAAGATTAAATTATTAAATATTGAAATAAATTTTTTAAAAAGTATTCCTTATTTTTCAAGTATTCTTATATTATTATTAGTAGTAAATTTATTAAAAGTAATTAAAAAATATCTTATTTTATTCAAAATCCGTATTTTTTAACATAGTCAAGGAATGTTTCTTCACTTACATAAAGCTTAAAATTGATTAATTCACAGAAAATTTTCTCAAGTTTAGCAAGTTCAGGTTTTTTAACACCCCCAATTCTAGCATAATATTCATTATTAAGGATTTAGTCATTATTATATTTCATAGCGATTATGCATGCAGATAAAACTAATCTATATTTTATAAAAAAATAAATTATTTAGAATAAAAAATATTTATTTTTTATTACCTTAAAAGAGTATATGAATTCAATAATTAATCCCCAACTTCCTCCTTAAGTCTCTAAACATAAATAAGTGCGAGTAAGAAATTCACGTTAGAGCAATCAGTAAATTTTTGGATTCTTTTTAAATAATCAAGGGTTGAAATTGAAGGAAGTTTTTATGAAGAAAAAGTGGGATGGGGAGTTAATTATTAAAGATCTTATTATTGAGCAGTTTACTCAAAATAATTAACTATTTTTTGAAGATTTATTTGTTTTTCAATTTCAAAGTCAAAGGAAAGAGAAGAGTTGTTATGTTGGTTTTCACTTTCATTATTATAAGAGTGTGAAGGAGCTTTATTATTTTAAGCAATAATGGGGATAAATGCTTATTCCTCATTATTGTTATTATTTGTTTATTTGTTATTAATTTGACTTTAATTTAATTATAATTAATTTTTATCTTTTTAAATAGATAAAAATTAATTAAAATTAGTATGTAAAGTCACTCCGTACACCTCTTTTTTAATTTACATTTTATATTTTTTTTTTTTTTTTTTTATAAAAATTAATTATATTATAAAAAAATTTTGGGGGGGTCTGGCTTTACTATATATTTTTAAATAATTTTAACCTGTTATTAATTTAGCATTTATGATATTATTTTAATAATTATAAATATATTATAAAAAATTATTTATGCAAAATACCTACAACTTTTAATTTGAAAAATATTTACCCACGTATATAAAGTATTATTTATTTAGAAATTTAATATTTATTAATTTATTTAATTATGATTTTTAAACAAAAAAAAAATTTGATAAAAAATATATATATAATATAAGAAATAATAATTTTTTTTTATTAAAAATAAATGTATATATTTGATAATAAATTAACATTTATTAAAAATAATATATACATACTATTTTTATTTACGAAATAATTTCTGTTTTAAAATTTAAGAATTATTTACATAACTATTTTTACCATTAAAATAAAATAATAAAATAAAATATAAAATATATATTACTATACAAATGATTATATTTTAATAATAATATTTTAAAGATATTATCTTTATAATTTATTTTTATATATATTTATTAAAATAATCATAAAGCAAAAGTATTTTATTTAAATACGCATTATTATTTTTTTCATTTACTTTAAATTTAAATATTTTTTTATATATATTATTTACTAAAACTTTATATAAACAGATCATATGTATTTAAATAATATTTAATGATGAATTAATATTTAATTTTTATATATAATATATATAAATTTTATAATATATTATTTTAATTAATATAATTTATATTTTGTAACACGACAAAATATTAAAAATAAAATAAAAAAATATTTCAATATCTTATTATTTTTAGCGAATTTAAATAATAAGAAAAATATTTAAAATATTATTTTATACAATTTTTAAAATATATAGAAAAAAAAAATATGTATTTTTTACTATATTAAAAATATTTTTAAATTTAATAAATTGTAAATTAATAAAATTATTTTAGATAATTTATTATTTAAAAATAATAATTTTAGATATATATATTTTTTTATTATATAATGATTCTATTCATTTATATATAAAAAAGAATATATATAAAATTAAAAAAATTTGTTATTAATAAGTAATTATTAAATAAAAATATAAATATTAAATATAATTAAATAAAATATTTCAAAAATATTATTAAAATAAATATTTATCTTTATTTAATTTTAAAAATAAAAATAAGATATAAAATATAAGATAAAAAATAAAAAAAAAATTGTAATTTTTGTAAAAGATACTTCTTAATAATTATATTTTATTATACAAAAAAAATATAAAATAAAATAAGAAATATTATATTTAAATAAAAAAATTATTTAATTTATTTAAATAAAATGTATTTAAAATTTATATGCGTGAAACAAAAAATTGATATATATATAAATATCAAATAAATATAATAATTATAATATTAATGAAAATATTAATTAAATAAAATTTAAAATAATTTATTAAAAATATTTTTCTAATAAAATATATATTGAATTTCTTAATAATTTAAATTTAATTAAATATATCATTAATATATATTTAAATATATATAAATATAAATATATATATGTATATATATAAATATATATTTATTTATATATATTTTTATTTATAACATATTTATTCAAAATAATAATTTTAATAATATATAAAATGGCAACTTATTAATTAAATAACTTTTTAAAACATAAACAATACTTTATGTTTTAATTAAATTTTCATAAATTAAATATAAATATAAATTTTTAATCATAAAAGCTATTGCTTTCATTAAAATCAGGTATTTTATTTATAATAATAATAAAAAACCTGATTTAAAGTAAATAAAATTTTTCTTAATAATTTTTTAAGATAAAATATGCTAATAAAAAGAAGTATAAATATTAGATAATAATAGTAAAACAATTACTTTAAATTAAATATTTTAATTTACATGTAAATTAAAATATTGTGTATAAAGTTGTACATATTAAAATAAATAAGTAATTTATTTTATATTAATTACTATGTATATAATTACATCTATTTTTATAAATGAAAATAAAAGATTGAATTAATAATATATAAACAATAAGATTAAACAATTTTAGGAATTGTAAATATAAAAATATCAGATTATGTAAACCATAAAATATCAATATAAAATGAAAACGGATTTCTTTTAGAAAACTGTGCGGATCTTAATGCTAAAATATATTTTGATATTTAATTTAAAAAATATGCAAATAAAGAATAACCTTAAAATGATAAAGCTAATATATAAAAAAATATAGATACAAGTGAATATAAGAAAGTCGTTTCTTAAAAAAAGTAAAATATTATTTAATTTATATTTTTTAATAAAAATAAATAAATAACAGACCTATAAGATAATCTTAAACTCCTTCAAATTTATCAAGAGGAATATCACATTTTGATAGAAATGATTAAAATCCTTAATAATTTTTATAAAATAAATAACTATTATTTATAAAATAACTAGAATAAAATAAATTAACAAAATAAATGTTTAACAACAGTTAAGAATTTGTAAAAAATTATTATATATAGAAACTTAATTATTTATTTTACATATATAAAGATTCCGAATTTCTAATAATTTAAAGATTAAAAATCTAGATATAATTAAAATGAAAGTAATTTTTAAATAGAAGAGAAAAGACATAATAAATCAAATAATTAGCTTCCTTTATATAATTAAACTAATGATAATATTGAATATGGAGAAGAATGCTAACAAAGAGTAATATCAATATAACCAGAAAGAAATAATTTGAATTATAAAGCAGTAATTAAAGAATAAAATTCAGACAAAAAAAATGAAAATTTACTTAAATAAATTGGAGATTTAAAAATTGAGAATGCTACAATTAAAAATGATTATAAAAATTTGAAAAACTTATATAAAAATGCAATTTTTGAGAAAAAATAAACTGAATAAGATATTAATCTGTTATAATAAACTTTAGATTAAATTCAAAATAATATTTTTTAAAGCGAGTTTTATAAAAATATGTAAAGTTAATTTTTAATTTAATAATAAGAATTATAAGAATAAAAAGTAAAAAAAATATATTTAATATATTCTTTCTTATTTATATATTTTTTGTTTTATTTTTAGAATTTAAAAAATGAATTGGTTATTTTAAATGAAAAATTAATAAATTAATTATAATTACTTAAAAATAAATGCGAGGGATTAGAAAGTAAAAATAATGATTTGGAAACGAATCTTTTGAGAACAAAATAAGATTTGTGTGAAACACTTAATGCAGTTTTTTTGGTAGGAGGAAATGGTTTTATTGATTTTATCGAAAAAAAAATGACTTTTAAAGAAAAAAAATGATAATATTTAATAACTTTATATATTTCAATTATAATATAAATATCATTCATTTTATATTAAATAAAAAAAAAAAATATTTATATAGTAATATTTTATTATTATTCAATATATTAATTTAGTTTATTTATTTTTTATAGTAAGTAAAATGTTTATTTTTATTTAATTTTTAAATATTAAATATGAAAAAAATATTAAATTTAAATAATTTTTATTTTATATGATTTTTTTAAAAAAGATATTAAAAATATTTAAAATTATTAAATATTAGATAATTATTATTATATAATAAACTTTTTAACTAGATTAACCAAAATATAAAAAAAAAAAAGGTTATTAATCTTAATTTATTTAAAACTCATGAAAATAAAAATAATTAAATTTTAAAAAATATAAAAAAATAAAATAAATATAAATAAATATAAATAAATATAAATAAATATATATATATATATATATATATTATAAAATAAAATTATATTTTAAAAATATAAATTAATTATTAATCTATTTATATCACATAAACTTTATTTTTATCATACAGAAATATTTTTATTTTATTATAATTATTATTATAAATTTAAATTCTCTTATTATAATCTTATGAATTCGTTACTTTATGTAAATTATATATTTTATAATTTGTTATAATTCATTTGAATTTCTTTATTCTATAAATTTTTTTTTAAAGTAATAAAAACATATTATTTTAAATTTTTTTTATATACTTTAGAAAATAAATTATCCATATCTAGACTTTTTTAATTTAATAAAGAATATATTTATTTTAATTCTTATTATTGTATTTCATTATTTTCTTTTGTTTAATTTAATTTTATTTAAAATTCATTATTGAGGCTTTTTAATTTTATATTTTCTTATTATATCTCAATCATTTACTTATAAAATTATTTTGTTAATAAATAATATAGTTTTTTTGTTAATTACTTCTATTTATTACTTAAAATTTTATATTATTAATTAATTTTATTTCAGTTAAATTTTTAAATATACATTTTTATCTTATAATTAGAAAACTTAATTTTGTAAAAAAAATATTTATTCATTTAATTTATTTTGATATTGTTCTTAATTATGATCTTTACATTCAATTCTTTAATCGAAATTTTATTTATCTAATTAATTTAAATCATGAAAAATAATATTTTTTTAAGTATTATTAATTTATGTTTTTTTATTTTATTCAATTAGATTTTGAGATTCAACTGAATTAATATCATTTGAAAATGAATATTCTGTATTATTTTTGTTTATTTTGCTACTAAGCATAACATTGTTTTAGGTTTATAAGTTTTCTTAAAAAGAGGATATTATTTCATTTTATTCTTATATTTTTTTGTTTAACTATTTAATTTCATATTTAAATTTTTCCTTCATTATTTTTATTTATTCGTTTTTTATATATATTTCTTTTTAAAAGTTTATATTATTAAGGTTTTATATATTGTCCATTGATTTATTTTTTATTAATTAATAAATGTTTTTTTTGACTAAAGATTATGTATTATTTCTTTTAGAAGGCGATTATGTTAATGCTATGGTAAAGTCTATATTTTAATAAGGATGGTATTTTTAAAAAGGTTTTTCCTATAATTTTTGAATTGTGTTTTATTAATTATTTTTTATTGATTGAAATTATTTCGTTTGTTTTTTTTAATTTAGTTAATACTGGTAACTTTTATTAAGCATTTATAATAAATCTGGTACTTATAATTAATTATTTATTTAATTTGTTTCTTAACAAAATTATCTTTAATATTTATATATATAAATGTATATATATATATATAAATAATATATTCTTCATATTTTTACTTTATTAATTAATAGGTTTTCTTTTTATTATTTTAGGTTGAATTGGAGTATATGTGATTTATATTTTTTATATCTGTAAAACAGTTACGTTCTTAATATTCAGAAAGATGAATTTAATTTTCTTAGTCATTTATTTTTAATTATTTATATTGTTATTACATTTTTTAATTTATTTTTTAACTAAATAATTCAAATATTAATTTATTTATTTTTAAAGATTTTAATTATTTATTATTTTTTTCTTTTTAATTCATAATTAAAAATAAAGGAATTCTATTAAAATTAGAACATTTATAATTAAAGTAAAATACAGTTTAATTAAAAAACTTTTAAAATATATATTTTTTTTAGAATAAGTATATCATATTTATAAAATTTCTTTTAATAATATATTTTATATAAATAGTATATTATCAAAAAATATAATAAAGAAAAGTAAAAATAAATATATATTTTATATAAAAAATAAAAAATAAAATATAAATATAAAAAAAATATATATTTATATACTTATATAATATTTATTTTCTTTAATATTCATTTAGAAAGCATAAATTCTAAACTAGAGTTTCTTTTATTACCAAGCCTATTAGAGCTTTTTTTCCTTATCATAGAAGTGAAAGATTTATCAAGATCTTTAATATCCATTTCTTCTTCTCTAAATAATTAAATTTTATTAAATAATGCATTAGGAAGTAATTTAATAAACAAGCCAATAATAATTGAACCAGCCCCGATTCCGAAACAAATAAGATGCTAAAATACACTTAATTAAGATACTCCAATATATCTTCCTCCAATTTCAATCATAAGAGTCTAAACAACAAAAGTAGTGACAATAATGAACCAGAAAAGTTGATTATTAAATAATCCCTTAAAAATATTCAAATCAGATCTTTCTAATTTTCTAGCATTAAACTCATTAAAAACCTACATTAAAACAAAAGATTGGAAAAATATAGTAAAATGCACAGCTAGAATAGGATTATATTTTTGCATTAAAAATGATGAAGGAATATCTAACCATTAAGGAGCCTTAAATAATAAAAGAGATAAAATTACTATTTAATATACGCTTTAACCGAATATGTTTCTCCACATATTTGGGGTTACTATTGAATCCTCTTTATTATAAGGCTTTCTTTATAATAGCTTTTCTGTAGGAGGTTCAGTAGATAAGGCTAATGAGGCAAATGTATCCATGATAATATTAACCCTTTAATATTATAATATTTTTTTATTTTATTTTTATTTTATTATACCATAACATTTAAATTGAATTTAAAGGACTTTTTTTTAACACTACAGCTCCTAGAAAGGACATAAATAGTGCAACAATATTAACTGTTAATTAAAATTAAATAAATTTTCTTATAGAATCGTATATGTTTCTTCCCCATTTACATGCAGTAACTATACTTGCAAAATTATCATCTAATAAAATTATATCAGCGGCATCTTTTGAAACTTCAGTTCCTGCTATACCCATTGCGAAACCAACATCAGCTTTTTTTAATGCAGGTGCGTCGTTTGTACCGTCTCCTGTTACAGCAACTACATGTCCTAATTATTTTAAGCCAGTTACAAGAATATATTTATCTTCAGGTGAACTTCTGGCTAATACTTTAAGTTCTTTGGCTACTGCTTTGAACATTTCTAAATTTCCAACTTTCGATTCTCCTTTTTCAGCTGCTGTTTTTCCACTTGGGTTTTCATATTGGAGTCCTCCGACTATTTCTCGGAATTTTCTACCTTCCATAACTTCAAAACCTGTTGTATTTACATTATTTTGACTGTTAATTTATAATTAATTTGCTGAAGAATCATTTGTACCGTCTAAAATACCGGCGTCTTTTGATATAGCTACTGCTGTATTAATCTTTTTATTTTTATTTTATTTTATTTAATTTAATTTAATTTAATTTAATTTAATTTAATTTAATTTAATTTAATTTAATTTAATTTAATTTAATTTTTTTACATTATCTCCTGTACACATTCTTACTACTATTCCGGCAGTTTTGCATTTTTTAATAGCTTCAGGAATTTCGGGTCTTAAAGGGTCTTTAATACCTGCGATACAGATTAAAATAAGGTCGTTTTCTAGTTTATCTTCCGGCATAGTTTCATAATCATTACTGAAGGGAATATCTTTATATGACAAAGCTAGTGTTCTTAAAGACTTATTTGCATATCTTAAAATAATATCGTTTTTAACAAGATCTTTTTTTTTTACGTCCATATTTTCGACTCCTGTATTTTTCTAAATTCTATTACATTTATCTAAAATAACTTCGGAAGCTCCTTTGACAAAAACTCTTAAAGTTTAATTATTTAATTTTATTACTGAAGTCATTTTTTTTCTAGAAGAAGAAAAAGGTAAATTCCTTACAATTTAATATTTTTCTCTCTCTTATACATAGTTAAAGCTGAAAATATCAGCCAGTTCCAACAAAGCGCATTCTGTTTTATTCCCTATTTATTCAAATTTTCCATCTGCTTTTTTAGTGGGATTCGCCGAGGAGTTCAAACAGGCACATTAAGAGAATATTTCCCTCAAATTCTCCTTGATGTTTTTCGGTAAAATATGTTCAGGGTTATAATGTTAGTCGTCTATGTATATATTATATACAGTCATTATATTTTAAGTTAGGGTTCCAGTCTTATCAGAACATACAGTAGTGGCATTTCCCATAATTTCACATGAAGCTAATTATTTAACTAAATTATTCTCATCTTTCATTTTATTGACACTGAAAGCTAAAGATATTGTAACTGCTAAAGGCAATCCTTCAGGTACGGCAACTACGATAATAGTAACTGCAGTCATAAATGCTTTTACGATATATTGAAGAGTTTTAACACATAAAAAACAATGATTCCCTTAATAAATATCGATTCCTAAATTTGTTAATAAAGCAACCATAGTCAATACTGCGGCTATAGTACCTACTAATCCGATTTAATTAGCGATATTTTCCAGTTTTAATTATAGAGGAGTAGGAGAAGTTTCCTCTTAAAGCTTTTCACGAAGTTAACCTAATTAAGTGTTTTTACCAACTGCCAAAATTAGTAATTTACCACTCCCATCCATAACTTTAGAACCACTAACCATAAAAGGTTATGCTTTAGAATTCTCTCCTTGTATTTATGAGAATGGTATTTTGGGAATAAGGTCTGATTCTCCAGTTACACTAGATTCGTCCATATAAATCTCTGAACCTTCGATTAGTATTCCGTCTATGGGTAAGAGATCTCCTATTTGAATTGATAAAATGTCGCCTACAACTAATCCTTTTACGTCTATGTATTTCGTTTAGCCATCTCGGGTTACATGGACATTCATTTCTTCACGTTTTGCATTCAGTTTTTAAAATTATTTTTCTTTTACGTAATTATTACCGGCACTTACAGTTACTATAAGAATAATTGCTATAAATATCGTTAATCCTTCAATCCAACCCTTTGCCCAGCCTTCATCTATTACTCCTATTATTGTACTTACTATGCTTGCTAATACTAATATTTATAACATTAGATCTTCGAAACATTCAGCTATCATCTGACATAGGGTTTCTGGATCACGTTAGGGAGGTAAGTTTATACCGAAATGATTCTGACGAGATTTTATTTCAGATTCAAGGTCTGATATACCCTTTTTTAAGTCAGTTTTTAGAGAAATGATAAGATTATTTAAACCGTTGAATTTGTTTCGGATTGTCTTTAAACTATTGTGGTCTCGGATGTTATCTGGTTAAAATATTATAGAAAGGTCTTCTGGTTTTATGTTAAACATTTAAATTTTTTTAAAGTAATTTGTTTTCTATACTTTTATTTGATGTTGTTGATTTTTTTTTTATATTACTTTTATTTATTCTTTTATTTTTAATTTTTATTTACAATTTTTTAATTTTTATTTATTTTTTATAAATATTTCATTTATAAAACAAAATAAACAAATAACTAAAATTAATTTAAATAAGAATTTTATAACTTTTTTATTTCATTAATTTAAAATTAAAAAATAAAGAAAAAGAATTTAAATTTATATAAATAATACAATATATATAATATATAAAATTTAATAAAAAAATATAAATAAAAATTAAAAAAAAAGAAAAAAAAATATAAATATATATATAAATATATATTTATTTTATATATTTTTAATATAATTTTAATTAATATTAATATATATTTTTTATAATATTTGTATTTTAAACGTAAATGTATAATTTTTAATTTTTTTATATATCCTTTTAATAATATATTATAAAAATTAATTTTTGTATTTAATACTCAATCCGTATTTAAATTATTTATTTTACTTTTTAATTCTTAAAATTTATTTCTCCAACTTAAAACCTCTTTTTCATGCTTTTTCATTATTTCAATAAAAATTTTATTTTAATTTTAATTTATAATTTCATTTTATTAAAAATATATACTTTTATTTTAATAATTTATTTTTAAATTTAATTCAGATTAACTTTTAGGTATTTTTTATATTTAATTTTATTATATATGTTATTATTAAACAATTTATTAATTATCATTTTATTCTTTTATATTTTATATTAATTTATTAGTACAACTAGAGTTTATATCAGAATTATTTTTATTATTGTTTGATTTTGATAAAAAATTAAAATTACTTTATTAATTAATATTATTTTATACAATTAAATTATTATTATTTTCTTTAAATTATTATGTTTAAATTGGTAATTAAAAATTTGTTTAGGATTATAGGAATGACTTTTATTAAAATAATTTATTGCTTTGCTATTTTAATAATGATTATTAATTATCATTTTAATTCTAATATTAGTGAAAGAATTATTATTAATAATCATTATATATACTATTGTCAATTTACTATAAATTATTATTATATTATAATAATTATTATTATTATTATTATTATTATTATTATTATTATTATTATTATTATTTTTTTATACTTATTATTTTTAATTTACACAATTATTATTTTTAATATTATTATTTTCTATTTATTTAAATCCTTCTTAATTTTTTTGTAATATTTAACTTTAATTCTATAATATAAAATATTAATTATTTTTTTATATATTATAATTATATTTTAATTCATATTTATTTTATTTATCTAATTTTAATTATTTTCTAATCATTTTACAATTAATATTTTCTTATTATTTCTATATTTACTATACTACTTATTATAGATGAATTTCTCTTTTTACCATAATTATGTTTCTTCTTTTTAGAATTATAATTCTTAATTAAGTTTAATATGTTCATTTTTTAATTATTATATTTAAAAATAAATATAAAAGTTATCCTTAAATTATTTATGTTGTGCATTTAATTGTATTTAATAATAATCATTTTCTTATTTTAAAACATTATTTTCTTAAATTAAACTTTAAAAAACTTTATCTAATATATTTGTATATTTGTTTTTGTATCTTTATACTAATTTGGTATATTTTTTGTAAATAATGATTATTTTATGTTCATTAAATTAGAGTTTTCATTTATATAATATTAGATTTAATTTTATGAAGGTAATTTAACTATCGTTTTATTGTTATTATTATTAATATAATTAATTGAACTTAAAACTTATAAATTTTAAGGGTTCATAAAAATATAAAGATAATTTAAAAAAAAATATATATATAAAAATTAAATATAATAATTACAAATTTTTAATTAAAATAATGTTTTTTAAAAAAATTTAAATTCTTTGAAAATGAAAAATAAATTAATATTTAATTAATAAATATAATAAAAATTATAAAATAAAAAAAAATGCTATTAAATATTAATAAAAGAAGTGAAAATTTATTATAAAAAAATATATTTTTTTTTATTAATATATAAAAAATAAAAATATTAATAATATAATTTAATATCTAATCTCAATATTGATATTAACTATTAGATTTACTAACAACTCTATCTAAAGCTTATTCATATTAACCTTTAAGAATACTAAGATCTTAATAATTATTAATTTAACAATAACAATCATATTAAATTTATTACTAATAAACATCTTATTTTAATTATTATTATTATTATTATTATTATTATTATTATTATTATTATTTTATTTATTATTACTATTTTTTTTATTCTTATTATTACTATTATTATTAATAATAATAATTATTTTATTCATCTTAAAATTTTTAAATATTATTATTTTATATCTCCTTTATGTTTTCATCTTATTATATTTAATTATCATTTTAATATTCTTCTTTTATATTTTAATCATATTAATTTTATTAATATTAATAATTTTCATCATCATCTTAATATATTTCATTACTATTATTATCATTATTTTATACATAAATTTCTTCTTCATCTTAGAAACTTTTATTGTTATTTTGTTTTATAGTATCAATTTTTTATTATATATCATTCATGAAAACATTATTTTATTATTAATTATTATTAATTTCTTAATTTATACCTACATTAAATGATTATTATTAATTATCTTAACTATTTTCCTGTCTATCTTACCAAATAATCATATCTTTAGCACTTGTAAGTGATGAATCTCCTTATTCTTCATATTTTTTTTTTATTGCTTATAGAACGTATTAGAAATTCGAAGATTTTTCAGTAAATTAAGCCTATATATCGCTTAAAACTTAAAATTTATAATTTTCGAATTATTTTTTTAATCCATTTATTTCTTTCTTAAGAGTTTTATATTTCTGTTTCCATGTTTCGATATCTTTATTTTAAACAGTAACGGTATATTTTAAATCCTCGTTTTATTTATTTAAATTAATATCTTCTCTTTAATACTTTGCATATTCATATTTAACTTAAATCAATTCTTGTCTAACCAAGTCTTTTTCCTAAAGAACTAATTCACTAAAGTTTTAAATTTTTTCTTTTTCTTTCATTAATTCTCTTATAGTTTATTATTTTTCTTCTTCAATATAATTAATTTAATACTCGAAATCTCCGCATTTTTTTTCAAGCATACATTTTTCGTTTTAAAGAATTTGTTTCTCTTTTATTAAAGGAGCTATAGAATTCTCATATTCCTATTTTACCAATTCTAATTCTCCTTTATGGAATTCGAAATTATCTTAAAGTTATTTTTAATATTAAATTAATTTTTATTATAATTCATTATCTTTATTTTAGTTTTATAAAAGGTGAATTTATTGTAAATTGTGTTCTATTTTTTTGCGCAATTCACTTATTTCTCTATTCTTATATATTAATAGATTTTTCATGTAACTTACTTTATTTAACATAGTATTTTATCCATAAATTATTCCTCTGTTCTATTTATTCTGGATTTCTTATAAAATTAATTAATTAATCTCATCTTGTGATATTGTTTGATATAATAAAGGAGTGTTATTAGATATTTGCTATTTAGAACTGATTTCTGAATTTTAAGCAATTTAATTTAAATTTTAGTTATTTAATAATTGAGAAGGGCTTTTTTATATATTTTTTGCTGTATTTTTAACTTTTTCAACCTCTTCTTTTTGCTCTTCTTCTATTTCTTCATGTAGTGTATAGTAGGGACTCTGAATAGATGTCGATACTTAATAAATTTGAGTTGTTTAGGCTTTACCTGAATTTATAGCCATATTTTGATTTTGTATTTATTAGATCTTTTCTTGAAGTCTCTCTTAATTGGTTTAAACTGTAATAGCACATAACGATTCTTGATCTTCATTATGAATATCTTCTACAAGTACATGTAAATGATTCTGGTTTTATTCTTATTAGTATTATTAGAGAAGTTCGGAACATTTTTTGGGTCTTACATCTTGTTCACATATTGATTTTGATGTTTATTAGGTTAATTATTGTTAAGAACCACTATTTTGGAGATAATTTTCCACTATTATTTATTGAGGTTTTTCATAGACTTAAAAAGTGCTTTATTGAGTTTGTAAATTTTAGGAAGGAGAAGATTATTCCCCTTAAGAAAAATGAGAGATAGGATAAGTCGGTAAATTCTATTAGTTTATTTAGACTTGTTATAATTAAGCTTTGCTATTTTATGTTTTTGTTGCTTTTTCGGTCAGTTATTGACTGTTTTAGATTGAAGGTGATTAACTTTCTTCTACATTCAGTGTTTAGTCTGTTTTTTAGGGAGTTTTTTACGAATAAATTTAGAATGGCTATTGAATAGATTTCGATTGATGTTTTTTGTATTCACTTTCGATATTTGCACTGTTGTATCCAGCTGCAGATATGGTCTTTTGTCTATTAATGTTTTATTAATTGGGCCCATTTATTTGTATTTCTTAAGTTTCGGTTTATCGAATTTATTAAGGTTGCATTTTTAAATATTAATTTGATTAAATGTTTTATTAAGATACGGATTGGGAGATTGATCTTATTTTTTATAGCTGGTTTCGAGGGGGCTATGCTTGTTGACTGGTTTAAGCTTTTTTTCTAAGTTATTATTATATTTATTCTGCTTCTTAGTTTTATTATTCTTAGACTGTGGGTCTTTTTACTTAAGATTAGATTGATTTGGATTATTCTTGTCTGGGCAATTATTATTATGCAGATGGTGATCTTTATTAGTAGTTTTCTTCCATCTCTTCTGTGTTTATGATTTAATCAGGTTCGTTTTAATTTCTATGTAAATAATATTGGAGTGAATTTTGAGAAATATTTTATTTATTTGTTTTGTTGGAATCTAATTAGTTTTGACTATTTTATATAATTTGCGCTGTTTAAGCTTTCATTCTTGTAACTTAATTTTATGGCTTTTGAATTTGTTATTATTATTGATCTTCTACTAATAATTATTAGTTTTAAGCTTGTTATGCATGCTATTAATACTGATTAAATTGTTAAGGGACTGATTTTACTGGTTGATATGCTGAAAGGGATTATTATTGTTGTGTTTTGGCTTTTATTCTAGGAATTTATTATTATTAAATTTAACAAGAAGTTTAATCAACTTATGATGTTGTTTTTGTTCTATTGTCTACTTCTTCTTGCTTTTATTATTATTAAGCATAAGTATTTAATATAGATGCATTTGAAGCAATTTCCTAATTTTGAATTGTTAATTAGCTTGATTTGGATGCTTATCTATTAATGACTTAATTTTGTTCTTAATAAAATTAAGCTTTTTGTATATTTTATTATTAAGAAGTAGGCGTTTGTCTTATTGAATGAGATGATGTACGTAAGTATTAATCTGTATTATTTTATATAATTGCATTTTTAGGTGTTATTGCTTAGTATTGAATTTATTAATTGCTAAAATTATCAATGTTTAATTCTGCTGCAGGAGGTCTTTGAGAACTAACTGACTAGGATATTTCACGAATAGATTATGTGGGTACACGGACTGATTATGAAGTATCTCGAATTTATTAAGACTCTTCTCTTATTGATTAAGCAGGATATCTTATTGATTAAGAAGTATCTCTTATTTATTAAGAAGAATCTCTTATTTAATATTAAGAATCATATTAGGAAGATTCGCGGATTGATTATGATTATTCTCTTATAGGTAAAGAATTTTCTCCAAATTAATATGGCTCTCTTATTGATTATGATTATTCTCTTACTTAACATTAAGAATTACGAACTGATTAAGGAGGATCTCTAACTTAATATTAAGAATCTCTTACAGATTATGAAGGATCTTTAACTTAATATTAAGAATCTCTTACAGATTATGAAGAATCTCTAACTTAATATTAAGAATCTCTTACAGATTATGAAGGATCTCTTATGGACTATTTTGATTCGCGAATAGATTATGATTATTCTCTAACAGAATTTGATGGTTCCCTTACATATTAAGAATAATCACTTATAGATTATTATGGATCTCTAACAGGTTAAGATGAATCTCTAACAGATTAAGAAGAATCTCTAACAGATTATGAAGACATTCTAAGAGATTAGGAAGGTTCGTGGCGAAAAGCCTAATCTTAACTTGGGTCAATAGATTTAACTTAAGATTTTATTTACTATGAAGAATTATTGATTTATTCAATATTATTTTATTAAATAGATTTAACTTATTAAGATCTTACAGATTATGAAGAATCTTTAATTTATTAATCTTCATTTAAACAATTATAATTTTCAGTAAACTAGCTCATCTATTAAGTATTACTAGATTATTATTTAGACCTAATAAATTATGAAGCATGTTTTGCTTCATCAAATTATTATACTAAATTATAAGGAGATGTACAATCTTATGATTTTATAGATTAAGAAGGTTCTTTGAAATAATCTACTTATTATTCATTTTATTAATAAGAACTTTAAGAGCGAATAGATTAAGTAGGTAAACGAATTTCTTCTTCGTTTTCTTCGTTTCGATTAGATTTAGAAGGAGAGCGAGTATTATCGTGTCTTATAGATTACGAAGATGTGCGAAATTATTATTGCTAATTTTTACTTTAAGAAGGAGGTCTTGTGGCACATTTTACTCTTTCAGTGTCTTAAGATTATTCCTTTTAAGGAATAATTTCTAACTAAGGAATTCCTTCAAATTAAGAAGCAGGAATTTAATTAGCTACAATTATAGCATCATCGATTTCATCATGTATTAGATCAACTTACTTTTTTTTTTTTGGTAAAATAAATTAATTGCTTATATATTTTATATTTATTAAAACTTTTTCGATATCTTGGTATTTTTTTCTTATTAAACCGTTTTCTTATTCTAGTTGTCCATTAAAATTTTTAAACGATTCGAATTGATTATTTATTTTATCTATTAAATCATTTTTTTCTTACACTTAATTTTAAAGATCTTGAATATCTTTCTAATATTACCCAATTAAATCATAAGTATTATATTATCTTTTCGTTCTTTTGCTATTCTCTTGTTATTCTATTTCATTATTCTAAACCTATTCCTTAAGCTAAGTAATTACTACTTCTAATTATTTTACTTTATATTCCTAGTCTTTTGCCAAAGCCTTCATTTAGTCATATTTTTATTCAAGTTAATTATAATCTTAACATTTTCTTTCCAAAAGTTTAGTTTTTTATTGACTAAATTCAAGCTTTAATTTAGAATCATCAATAATGCAGTTTAATTTTTCGATTTCTCTATTAGACTCATCAAGTTATTATTTTAACACTTTTAAAGCACTTTTATCATTTTGGCTTTACTTTTCGTAATTCAAAGTTAGATTCTGGCAACGTTCGCGCCACATTTAGAGCTCTTCTTGGATGTTTTCGAATGCCTTTATTGTTTATTCAAATTCGTTTCCTAATACAGCTACACTGTCTAAGGCTTTGTTATATACTTATTTAGGCTCTTTTAAATTTGGAGATATGGCTTGGATTACTTGTAAAGGTTTAGTGCTCATTGATTAAACATTTTTTTATAGAGATGTAGGTGTACATTATTTTAGACGAGCATTTTGCTGATTATTATTCTGATAAATACGAGGAGGGGTGCATGGAGATTGTATGTTTTCTTGCATAATAACTTTTTTTTTTTTTTTTTTTTTTAGATTTATATAATGATTATTGAATAAGTGTTTACTAAATTTATTGATTTCTTTTGATTTTGTTTAAATGGTAAAATGTCTGTCTTATTATTATCGTATAAATAATATTTTTTATTATTTTTATTAATATTTTTTAATATTATTTTTTTTATCTGTTTATTTTATTTTTTATTGTTTATTTATATATTTAATTTTTTTTTTTTTTTTTTCTAACAATAATAAATATTTTATTTAGGTTATTTTAAATGTTAAAAAAATGTATTTTCACGATAAAATATAATAAATATTAATATTAAAATAGATTTTTTTTTTTGTGATGAATTGAAATTATTAAAACAAAATAAAAGGAAATACTAAAATTAACAATATTTTTTTTTTTTATTTGATGAGAGAAATAATTAATTTAAAATATTTATAATTAATAAGTTTTTTCTTAAATAGGAAAATAATTAATTAATCCACTGTTAAAGTTTTTTATATAAAATATAATAACCATACTAACATTTATTAATTTATTTTTAATTAAATTAAATGTAATTAATTTAATTATTTTTATTTTAATTAAATAAAATATTAAATTATTATAAATAAATATTTATTTTATATACACTCGTTTTAAGTTAAAAAGTTTTTTTGAAAATAAAATAAATTTATTTCAATTAGTTTCAAATAAATGAAAGCAGAATTATTTTTAATTAAAAATATTTTTGTTTTAATTTGTTTATTAGTTTTTTGTTTAAGATTCTATGTGAAGATTTAATAAATTCCTTTTTTTTAAATATATATTTATAGGAAAAACTAAACTATATCTTTTTAAATAATATAACTTTTATTTACATAAACTATTAAAATATATATTATTTTATGATAAATGCAATTAGTTAAATTATTAATTATTTTAAAACTAACATTTTTATTACATATAATCGCAATTTATATATATTAAATAAATATGAATGAAATAATAAAAAAGAGATTTAATATTAACCAAAAATTGAAAGCATACATTCTTTTGTAATAATAAAAAATATTTTATTTTTAATTTATATTTTTTTTTTTTTTATCTTATAGAAAGTTAAAATATACTTTTTCTAATGTTAAAATATTAAATGTTTATATACATTTAATAAAATAAAATTATTCGAAAATATTTATTATGAATTATATAAATAATGTTAATAAAAACAAAAAATTAAATTAAGTATTTTCCTATAAATAATTTTCAATCAAATATAAATAAAACTAGTTTTATTTATAAAAATTATCATTAATAAATAAATGATAAGTTAAAATTATTTTATATTAAATAAATATATATATATTAAATAAAAAAAAGCAGATAAAAATAAAATATTAAAATTAAAATTATATTTATTTTTGAAAATAATCATTAATAATATAGGTTTATATTATTTTTACATAAAATAAAAATATATATAATAATAAAAAAAATAAAAATGTAATAAAATACTTAATTATACACTTCGCCTTATAATAAAGGGATTAAAAATAAATCCTTTAGAAATCCTTCATAATAAAGCTCTATAAAATTCAATGAAGAACCTAATTTACATACTTTCCAATAGTGGAATAACAAAGTTATATAAAAAGACAATAATTAAACATAAAATCTAATAAAATAAAAAAATAGTCACATTAATGATTACAAAACTTATTTAGAAAGTATATAAAATCCAAACTTTAATAATGAAGAAATCTCTATATCAGAAAAGTCTACTGTAAAAAACCGAAGTACATCTAGCTTTGATATTAATTTAATCCAAAAAAACATTAAAAATAAACAATATTCATAATAATTTAATAATAGATAAAATTGTCCTTCTTAAAAAAGCCAAATAAATTAAGAATATAGTTTAAAAAAATCATAAATGTAAGATGATTAGAATTCCTAAATAACCATTTCAGAAAGAAACCGTATTTAATAAAATTAAAAAATACATTAAATAAATAACAATAAATATTTACATAATAATAATAATAATTCATATTAAAATAGCCGACCTTAAGTTAAAAGTGATAAATTTACTGTTTAAAATGATAAAAATTCTATTATTTCAAATAATAAAAATTCTAGTGTTTATAATGATAAAAATTCTTGTGTTTAAAATGATAAACAATCTGTTTAAAGTAGTGGTTGTGCGAGTAATAATTGCTTATTGTGTGTTAGCTGTGTAAATAGATACCTTGCTTTATAAAAGGCTTAAAAATAATAAAATGAATAAATAAAGCAAGCTTAAGAAGAAAAAAACTATATGAAAATATAAATAACTAACTTCATAATATTTAAATGTATTAGGATGAAAAAAACAAAGGAAAAACTGATTAATTAAAGTATGAATTAATAAATTAAATAAAAGAAAGAGAAACTTAAAAAGAGGAATAAAAAATTAAATAAAGATAAAAAGAACTTGAAGAATAAAAAAATATAAAAGACGAATTAGAAAAAAATCAATATGAAAATTTCTAAGCAAGTTAGGCTTTCAAAAAATATTATAATTAGTAATTATAAGAGTAAATAGATTAAAAAAACAGAAAAGAAAATAATGAAAAGATGATATTTTAAAATTTAAAAGAAGTTCCTTTTATTGGAGAATTTGATTATGGATAAGTTGATAATGAGAAATAAATTTAGTTTTCTAAGTAATTAAAGGAACAAATTATGGAAAAAGAAAAAAGAAAATAAAACGAAAATAAAAAAGAATAATAGGAATATGAATAATTATAATAATATTATCGTAAACTAGAAAATGAAGTAATTTTTTATATTAAAAAAAATAAAAAAATATTATATATAAAAATTATTTTATTATTAGTAAAATGAGTATGCTAGAAAAATTTAAGAATAAGAAAAAAAATAGTAAAAAGAATAGTATATAGAGGCCGAAATTAAAAAATAGTAAAAGGCACAATTCGAAAAAGCCGATAATAACATTTATTTGAATTATTAAGAAAAAATGAAACAATTAGAAGAAGAAAAAAAAAGAAATACTTACTAAGGTTTAAGAAAGGCCAAATAAGAATATGCAAATATTTTAAAGAATTAAATAGCTTAAAAAGATAAAAAAAAGTCATTTGTTTAAGAAACTGGATTAATAATATAAACAAAATCACCTAATATAAAATAATGTTAAGGTTGTTTTAAAAATTATCCAGACACTTTATTAGAATATAGATAAAAGATATAAAATTAATGAAAAAGAATTATAAAATATTAAAAATATAATATATATATCTATATATATATATATATTAATATAAATATTAGCAACAAAAATTATAAAATTTATAAATAGCATAAAATTATTACAATATATTTTTAATATTATATTTTTTTTATTAATTTAATTATTTTTCAAATTATTTCCATACTTCCCCATTTTCCATCAGAAGTTCCATAGCTAGCACTATTTCTGTAATTTGCCCAATCAATAGAAAAAATCCCTTTGTTAATATTTTAGTGTAATACATCAACACATTTATTATTACATTCTCTATCAAATAATAAAATTAAATTAGTTCCAGAACTTCCTGCAATAATATAATTATCATCAGATTTAGAAAACTAACAACAATAAATAAATGATTTTTCAATATCTAAAATAATATCAATACATTTCTTAGTTTATCTAATATCCCATAATTATAATTACTTATCTTCTCTCCATGACCCTGTAAGAATATAATTATTTTTATAATCTAAGCTATCTCCACATATCATAGGACCATATATATAATTTTATGTTTTATTACTTCGTATATCCCACATTAATACACTTTAATCCCATCCAGCCTTTTTTTAAAAAAAATTATTAAATTATAAATAAAAATGATATGTATATATATAAATATTATGTATATATATATGAATATATATATTTTAATTTTACTTTATATTAAGTTTTTGTATTTTTTAAAACTCAATCAATTTAAAAAATACTGTTGATTCTTTCCTTTTTTTATTTGATTGAGTTTTATAAAAATTATGATCATATAATTTTATCAAAAATTATATAATATAGTTTTTTTTTTATATTATTTTATATTCTAAAAATTTATTTTATAAAAATATTAAAATTTATTTTTTATGTAATTTTTTTTTATTAAATTGCGTTTTTTTAAACAAAAATTTACAGCAAAAATAATAAATTAATATTATAAAATAATTTATATATATTTATTACTGTTAAAAGAATATTCTCTGTAGAAAATTTAGAAGCATATATCCTATTTTTATGGCCTGAACATATTCCAGCTTATAAAATTTAACATTATTGTGTTTCCAAATCATAAAGTCTTACTTTAGTATCCAATCCTCCTGTAATAAATTTACTTCCATCTAAATTAAAATCACAAGTATTTAAATCATTTCCTTTTTCCTCAAACATATGAACTATTTTTTAATTCTAAACATTCCAATATAATGTTTTTCCATCAGAATAAGTTGATAATAACATGTTTTTTATAAGTGAATCAGGATTCCATCTTACACATGTTACTGGAGCTTACTTTAAACTTGGATCTTATAAATTATATGCTATTTATCCCTTATATTCAAAAATAATTTGAATTGTTCCGTTTTCAGAAGCTATTGCAACTAGTATATCTTGAGGATCATATCGAACACTTAATATTTTTTAACTTTTTAATTAATAAGTATTTTTTTCATAAATTCTTTTGTTAATTTAATTAAATGTTTATTATTATGTCATTTATTATACACTGCTTTATATATAAAAATAATAAAAGTAAATATATATATATATATATATATATATATATATATATTTATATATTTATATATTTATATATATATTTATTTCTTTATTATATATTTTAATGTATATTTTTTTTTTTTTATTTTTTAAAAAGTAGTTATTATTTTTATATACTTTTTTTATTCTATTTTTTCATTTTGTTCTTCATTGTTTTTATTCAAATTTTCTTTTAATATTTACATTGAATGTTTTTTTTAAGGCAGTAATGGAAAACTTTATATTTTATTACTATTTTATAATTAGCTTTTTAATTCTTTATAGTCTTATTGTAATTCTATCGATTATTTTTTTTTTATTTTGCTAGTTATATCTTTTTATTTTTTATTATTTTAATGTTTAAATATATTCTATCAATTAATTTTAAATATTTATAATTACAATCTTTTACTTATTTTACATAAAATTATTATTTTTATGAGTTTCTATTTTCAGTATTAATATTATTTGATTTCATATTTTTTATTTTTTTATTAGACTAAAATTTTTATTATTTTTCTTAAAAAATTTATTATAAATAATATTAATATATCCTATTTAAAAAAAATTATTAAAATGATTTTTCTTATTTATAATTTTTTCTTTTTTCTCTTTTCTATTTTTAATATTTATTAGAAAAAAATAAAAATATAAAAATATTTTTTAAATAAATATTTCTTTAAATATTATAAATATATATATTATAATTATAATTATATTAATAATAAATCTATTATTTTTATTTAAAATTAAAAATTAACAAATTAACAAATATTATATATTTAAAAAACAATATTTTAAAATAAAATAAAAAATATAATAGATTTCATAAATTATAATTTAATTCTAATTAATTCAACAATAATTACGTTCTCTTCATTTCCTATTCCAACATCATTGCATAATTATTCCTATTTTCCTAAAATACATCACAAATTTACTGATTATGATAAGAAATAATTTCATCATAATCGCTAGTTTTATCATTCTAAGCTTCTTAAACCCACATCTAAATATCTTTAAGAATTTTATTCTTTTTAATCAAAAAGTGTTTTTTAATAACATCTGAAATTCCTTTGGGCTATTCTCTATCATATCATTAATAGTATGTTAGACATTATAATATCGAACAATATTACAATATCCTTTATTAAGATTATTTCCATATTCACTTTCTCTATATTATTCATAAGAAGGTTCATTAAAATAAACATCTTCATTCATAATAAGTGATTATATACTAACTAAAACTTAATAAATATTCGAATATTAAGGATTCCAGTTTTCATCAGAAGAACCATTCCAAGTTCCTAATAAACTCAAACAAACTAATCCGTCTGCATATAAATTTGGATTAAATCTTATTTATCCCCCTTTAGTCGATGTTATGGATATTATTGGAGGATTATTAGGGTATTCTTCTGGTATAAAAATATCAAAAATAAATGCTCCATGTGCATATGGGGTCCCTTCGGAGCCGAAAATAAGCGCTTTCATTACATCTAGTCTTTTTTCGTCATAAATGAGAAAAATACTATTAGTTTCGCTTAAAGGTAACTATCTGGAAAGTTATTTTAGTTCGTTTTTAAGTCTATTTTATTTTCTATTATTATCATCATTAAGATAATTTTAAGAATTCGTTATTTTACATTTGTAACTATATTCTATTGCATTTTCTGGATTTTCATATATTTTTGATACTATGGGATATGATTGGATTCTTAAAGGGGCTAAATGTTATGCATATGATTTATTTTCGTTTAATTATTTAATTGGAGTCATATTTTATTCCAATATTTCAATATTTGATTCTTCCATTATTAAAAGAGGATTTTCATTTAATATTTAAGTAGTATATGTACGATTCATATGTAAGTCTTCCCATTTTTTTAAATTATTATCTTATGTTAATATTAATATTTTGAATTCTATTTCAAGACCATCAGGAAGGCATATGGGTGTCTTGGAATACCATTTTGGATATTTTTCAGGGTCTGTTTGTAATTCGAAGGCTTTTTAAGGATCCCATTGACCAAGTTCTGGAATAGAACCACATATTTTAACTGTTTCTGTGAAATTAGTATAGGCTGTTACTTGAAAATTTAATTTAATCATTTATTTTTTGTTGATTTTTTTTTATGGTTTTTTTTTTTTTTTTTATAAAATTAATATTATTTTATTACATATAATTTTTTTATTAATGTTTATTTAATATCTTTATTATTATATTATTTAATATTTTTAAAAAACTTAATATAAAAATAATATTTTTGTTACTATATATATATATATATATATATATGCTTTTAATTTTTTATTTTTTTTTCTATATATATATATCAGAAAAAAGTAATGATTTGTTGATTATGTAATTTTTTTTTATTAAATATTTATTTTAATATATAATAACCTTATATATTCAAAAAAAAAAATATTAATAAAAAAAAAATATTTCTTGACATTTTTAAAATATTTAATTATTTAATGATTAAATATATTCAAAATTATAAATTTGAAAAAATATAATAATAATTTTATAAAAATAACATAAATTGATTATAAATATTTTATAATAATGATTTTTTATGTTATAAAAAAAAAATATAAATAAATAAATATATTTAATTTTTTTTATTTTTTCAAATAAATTAAAAGGAAAAATAATTTATCTATATTTTTTTCTATATACAAAACGTAAAGTTAAAAAAAAAATATTAAAAATAAATTAAAAAAATTATTTATATCGGATCTTTATTTTATATAAATTAAGGGTTTTTTAAATCTCTTATTTAATAATTAAAATCCTTATTTATATAAAAAACTTATATAAATTATTTATATTTATATATTTATACAAGTTAATAATATTATCTAAATTTGTTATTTTTGGTTTAACTGATTCATTTATCATTAGTAATTTCAATTTTAATTTAATAATATTATACAAATCTTCGGGCAGATTTTTAATCATATAATTACTAGTATAGATAACATTAAAATATTTATAAACATTACAATATCCTTAATTTAATTCTTTATATACTTTCTTTCCTTTTATATTTTTCATTAAGTATATATTTTAATACATAAAAGCTTTGTGTACTAATTAATACTTAATAGATATTTTAATGTTTTTTGATTCCATTTTTCATTAGAAAATCCATTCCAAGTGTTTAAGAAAACCTATTTATCTGAAAAAAAAAAAAAAAAGATTAAATCTATTTTTTTTCCAAAAGTGGAAAGTGTATAAATATTATGGAAACCTTGGACTTTTATGGTGTGAGGGTGCATTAGAAAATTTTTCATAAATAAAAATATATAAAAATAAACACTCAAAAATCAAGAGCTTTCATATTATCTATTCTTTTTAATCATAAGCAATATTAATACTATTTGAATTAACAGGATGCTATCTAGAAAGCTATTTAAACTACTTTTTAATCTATTTTATTTAACAATGTATGATCTTTTTTTTATAATTAATAATTTCCTTTTTAAATCCGCTTATGTTTATTATAATTATTCCTAAAATTAAACTTTTATTATTTTATAAGAGCGAATTTTACAATGAGTTAATTTTTAAGAATATATCACATTTATGTCTTTCTAATATATTTTTATTCACCATTTTAGATCTCTTGATATTTCAAAACACCTCTTTGAAGCTTATTATTATCTTACTTTATAATATACATGTGTCATATATATTTGCTTTTTCTTTAAGTTTTAAAAACTTATTATTTTGCCTATTTAATATTGAAAAATTAAGTCCGTCAGGAAATACTGTAGGCTCTATTAATTAAAATATTGGATATATTAATTCGCCATATAAATAGTTCTATATTGTTTTCTCATAATCCTAATTTCATAATTATCTCCTATTATTTTTACTTAAAAATTATTATAAGTTATTTATGTAATTTTTTATTTTAATAATATATTATTTGATTTAAACACTGTTCTTATGTAAAAGAAGATTTTTTGAAATTTGATTTTTATTTAATTAAAAAAATTAAAAAAGAGAATTTCTATAATTAATCTTTTTTATTTATTATTAGTCTTTTTAATGCGTTTATTAATATAATTGTTTTTCATTCTAAAAATTACTTATTAATAATTATGTATAGCAATGAAAGGTTAATATATATATAGTCTATTTGCATTCTAAGATCCAATGTAAACAAATATTATTGAACTCATTTAAATTTAAAATAAATTTAATAAATAGAGCAATAAATTATCAATAGAAAAATCACGATTTAAAAATAAATTTTTGCCATACACTAAAATAAGAAATTATATGTAAAGAACTTCAATAAGAGGAAAAAGTTTTTGCTTAAATATAATATGATGGAAAATGTGAAAACTTAGCTATTAAAGAATATCAATTTATTAATTAATAATTTCCTATGGAAGGAATATAAATTATTTTTTTAGGAAATAATTTAAAATTAACTGTTTAATTATATTGTGATCATACAGCAGAAAAAAAAAATAATTAAAAATTAACTATAGATAATAAAGATTTAACATATTAAGTAACTAATTAGCATGGTAAAAATAATATTTTTAAAATATATAAATAATATTAATTTATTTTATTATTTAAATAAGCATGTCCTTCTATTGATATAACTGAATCTTGGGATTTATTTAGAGAAAATAATGTTTTTTATTCTGTTTTATTTGGAGTATTAGGAGTATTTTGTTTAATTTAATTTAAAAATGTAGATTAATTTGTTAAAGCAATATTAAGCTTTATATTAGGAATAATACTCACAACAGTATATTATATTATTAATATTTAAAATAACATATAAAAAATAGATTATATATAGAGATAATTTAGTTGAAAATTTATGGATTGAATCAATTGAAATGTATAGAATTTCTTTGGTATTTGGATTTTGTGTAAGCTTAGTTATATTAAGTTTAGATGATTTCGGAAATTTTTTATTAGGAGGTTTTGTAGGATATTTATTAAATTTAATAGTAAATAACATTATTTTTGATAAATTTAAATTGGTAAATAATTAAAATTATATATATATATATTTAATATTTTAATAATTATAATAAGAAAGAATATTTTATTTTGTAAATCATTTTTGTTACTTGTTTTGGAATAATAACTATGATATATTCAAAGTATTTAAAAAAAAAAAAAAATTATATAAATATATATATATATATAAATATATTATTTTTATATATATATATATATATATAAATTTTTTTATTTATATTTTTTATAAATTTTTCTTTTAATTTTTTTTTTTAAAGAATTATGAATAATATTTGTATTTTATTTATTGGAGCAATTTGCATTTAAATATCAGCTGATTTAATTTTAAGTATATCATTTAAAATTATTTTTAATTTTTATATATATCTAAAAAAATAGGCTCATATCATTTTATTAGTATTCTTTAAAAAAATGACAAACATAAATAAGTTTTTATTTTTCATTTTATTTTTAATTTATCATAATAATTTTATTTAATATAAGTTTCATTTAGACTATTTTATTTTTATTCTTTCAACTTTGTTTATAATTACTATAGGATTATTTTTTAAGTTTAAAAAGTGAAAACATATTTTTAAATATTCTTTTATTTTTATTGTAATATTATTAAAAATATAAATTATATTTGATTTTATTAATAATCTTTATAAAATTAAACTTATTTTATATAAAAAAATTATTATTAATATAATTATATTAAATTAAAAAATTGAAATTTTAAATAAATAATTATAATAAAAAAAAAGTATATAAAATATATAAAGTTATAAAATAATTTTTTTATATAAAATTTTAAAAAAATATATAGTTTTGTAAAAATAAAAATATATGAAACTATTTAAAATATATATTAATTAATAATAATTAATGCAAAAAGTATTAAAAAAAATTAAATTATATTAAAAACAAGAATATTTAAATATATATATATATATATATAGATATAAATATATAAATATATATATAGATATTTATTTATATTTTAGTATATATTAATTAATATTTATATATATATATTTTTTTTTTATATATATAATTAAATATTTTTTTATATATGTTTATATATATAAACATATAATACTTTTATTTATTTTTTTTTAAATATATTTATTTTTATACCTATAAATTTTTATATTTTTTTTTTTTTTAATATAAAATTTTAATATTATTTTTTAATATTAAAATTTATAATTAATTTATTAATTTTTTTAAATATAACTTTTACATATATTTTCATTGTAATTTACAAAATAAATAAGCCTTTATATTTTTTTATATAAATTTATATTTTATTTCAAAATTTCTTATTAAAATTTTGTTATTTATATTTATTTCTAAATATATTTTATTCATTATTTTTCTTTTGTATTCATCATTTCTACAAATTCATAAAAATCAATCTTTTTTAAATAATATATAAATATAAACTATATTATAAAATTATTACTTCACCGTCTCCATTTTTATCAGCTTCTTGAATCATTTGATCCCAAATATTATCATCTTAATTCTTATATTCTTCTTAATCTCCTAGTACATTTTTCAATTCCTATTTTGAAATTTTACCACTTCCATCTTAATCAAACATTTTAAATGCTTAAAGTAATCTTTCTTCTTTTAAATATAAAGACTTCTCAATAGAAGCAGCCAAAAATTCTTAAAAAATAAAATAAGAAAAATAAATATATTTATAAAAAAATATACCAGTATAATTAATTGTTCCATTTCCATCGGAATCAAGAGAATTAATAACACTTTCTATTTCTTTTAATTATTAATTTTCTTATTTTGTCAAAGCATTCGAAATTTCTTCCAAAGTTAAAACTCCGTCATTATTTTTATCTATAGATTTAAATAATTAACCTAATTCAAGAATTTCAGATTCATTTAATTAAGAAGCTATATATGTCAATGTTACTTTTTTGATTTTTTAATGAGTATTGAAAGCCTTTAAAGAATTATAATTCAATTTTAAATTAGAAGCTAAATTT